>NW_004524744.1:2014221-2016689 GCF_000260255.1 Octodon degus
TTTTTTTTTGGTGTTTGATTTGATAGAATGAGTGACTACTCTTTTTTCAAAATACCTTTTTTGTTTGCATTGTCTTTTCCTCAGAGAAATTCCTCATCTTTTTTCCCTCTGAAATACTGTACTGGAAACAATTAAAACATTTAAAATATTTATCTCTTCACATGTTTTGGTAAAATTGTCTAGTTTTAGTCATAAGTTACACACTGCATTTTTGTTTGGTCTTGGTTATACATAGGTTTTTTTAAAATTGCCATTGTAGGGATTAAACTCAGGGCCTTTGTACTGAATAAATCTCTAACTTTTAAAAATTTTGTTTGGAGATGAGACATTGATAAATTGCTATGTTGCCCAAACTGGGTTTGAACTTGGAGTACTCCTGCCTCAGTCTTCAAAATGCTGGGATTACCACACCTTTCAGATATTTTATATTTAAATTGCTATCATGAATAAATTTTCTTCTCTTTGCTAACTCAATTTGCTTGTGACATCTTTCCAACAGTTGTTCTGTTGTCATATTGAGTAGGTCTTACTGTGAGATTCAGCACCAGAGGGAGCTGGAGTGTAGTGGAAAGAGCCCTTCTTAGTGAGAAAGGCTTGCATCTGAGTTAAGGCTCTGAAAATTATTTCCATATATTCTTGGCCAAAAAATCTACAAAATGGGAGAATTCTTTCTCTTAAGGTGCTTGGAAAGCCTTTTCAGAACACCTAACGTTTATAAGCCCTCAGCAGATTGTCTGGAGAAACTGTCACTGAGAAGTAATAGGTGACAAATATGCGTTTACATTGTTTATTATGGACAGCTGGTTGGTTCACCAAGGTGTGAGGCAGAAGTTAGTGTGAACTACCTTTTACTTAGATAAGAGAGAAAGGAAAAATCACTGGCAGCATTTCCAGACTTTAATATTAAATCAGCATTGACTTCCAATGGTATGTAGTGTAAGTGCTGCACAGGTGAGATGGTAGATTGTTAAGACTGGCAGCATCCGACTGTGGGGCAAGGAGTGACTGGGAAGCCAGGGTGCAGGGATGTGATTCTTAGGGGTCCTTTTCATTGGGTGGTCCCGGATCATTCTGCCTTTCAGGATCTCAGTTTGTTAATGTGTGAAACAAAGGTTTAGGTGTGAGTCATGACATACAGACTAATTTCAGATTGTATCTGCAGGTGAGGTGATGGTGCCAAGTGAGGCATCTGGGTTATTCTGATGTGCTCATTGGTTCTGTAGATTGGTTTCTAGAGGCCTGGTGTAGCTGTGCTGATGCCTGATATGGGTGGGTTTCCTGTGCTCACTAAAGTTATCATCATTGACACGTCAAAACCCAACAATCTTCCAAGAAAGTTCTATTTCATTTTTTAAATAAATAAAGGTATAGTTGAAATACTGTAGATATTTTTAGTTCAAGTTTATTTTCTAAAAATCTCAAACTATGCCTTCTAATTAGGTAAATTATGGACAGATCTTTCAGCTAGGGATTTGTAAGGGGCACGGGTGTCATCCAGTGAATCGAGGATCATGGTGGACATTATCACTCATTACTGTTGTGAGAAAAGGATGATTAAACTAATAGTTACTGGGAGAGATTCTGGTGACAGGAGGCAATGATGAAAATAAACGGACTTCAATATACATTTAGAACCAGGACTAATGGGACATGGCAGAAAGCCAATAAATGAACATGGCCCTCCGCTCTGATCAATGAATTACTTTCTCCCTTCTCTACCTGCACTTGAGAGAGCACAGGAGCCTTAATGAAAAATCAATAGCCCTCTGTAATTCAAAACTGGAATCAATTGTTTGACTTGACTTCTTTACCCCTTGTTCAGAGGATGTCTCAGCTCCTGACAGAGTTCAGCTGTAAAGAGCAGTTCTTCAAAAAGCCTACAGGAGACACCTGATGGCAGTCCGCAGCAGTTATATATGCTATGGGCAGGGGCTTTCTTCCTTGCCATCGTAAGGAGTAATGGATCTTTAGATTTATTTTTCTCCTGTAGTTTTTCTGCTTAATCCCTATAAATTTTCTTATCGACCATCATTTGTTTTGTTTTCCTTAATGGCTCCTGTGGCGATAACCACTCTCAGCATTACAGATGTTTTAAAGCATGTTTATAGCTCTGGATACTATCTTTAGATCCATCTGGATTGAACAGAAACTCATTTTTCCATCAGCTCCTACTGTGTACAGCCTCTAGCATCTGTTAGTTATTGAATCTCAAAACAAGACAGGGTTCACATGCCTTTGGCCTAAAAGCAGTTAGGACAAGTTGAAAGGATATTGGGATGTTGGCTATAACTCTGTCATTGTATAGGACAGTTGTTCCCAAGGTCTCTACTCATCCTTACCAGTGGTGCCCTGGTAACTCTTCAGCACCTGGCTGTTTTGGTGGGGATGACCCATTTGTGATAGTGACTGTCACTTAACACAGGGTTGAAGGGAGACACACAGTGGACTCAGCTTGGCTGGTGGCCACA
>NW_004524744.1:2017044-2088667 GCF_000260255.1 Octodon degus
TTTAATTAATTAATTAATTAAATAACTTATACAGGATCGCATTACGTATTTCAAACTGACTTTGAACTCACTATGTAGCCCAGGATGGCTTTGAACTCACAGAAATCCTCCTGCCTCCATCTGCCAAGCAATGGGATTACAGGTGTGCACCACCACACCCAGTTCTAGTGCAGGATTTTATCCTGCATAGACAGAGGTGATCTACAGGAGTTCTTCATTTTCCATCTGGAGGCCTTTGATGCTTTGATGTCTCTGGATGATTTTCAGAGAATTTGAGACCTTTTGTACAGACAGGTGTGTGTGTGCGTGTGTGTGTGTGTAAATTAGTTTCAAAAGGATGCAAAGTCACATGATTTAGTAAAGTTCCTGACTCTTGTAGTTTTCCAGGAAGAAAGCATAATTCTGTTACTGGAGTCAAATGTGGAATTTTGGTAGGCCTCGGAATTTTTTAATATCTTATAGATACTTGCCATATTTACTTCTGTACAGTTCATCTTTACATTCTGCATAGTAATGCAGTCAGATGAGCACAAATTTAATATTCCTGCCTATGCCACATATCAATCAGAATAACATACATAGAAAATAGGAAGATGACTCGCTCCCTTTTGTCCTTCATAAGAAATCAAGCACAAGCATTTTAAGACTCATGGTGTCTGGGTTCACACCCACCCTCTCTCCCTCCCTCCCTCCCATAAGAAATCAAGCACAAGCATTTTAAGACTCATGGTGTCTGGGTTCACACCCACCCTCTCTCCCTCCCTCTCTCCCTCCCTCCCTCCCTCCCTCTTCCTTTCTTTTTTTTCCCCCCCCCCCCACCCCAACCAGGAATTCAATTCAGGCCCTTGCACTTGCCAGGGAAGCGCTTATTCCACTGAGCCATCTCCCCAGCCCCCCTCCTTTTTTTTTTCTTTCCTTTCTTCCCTCCTTCCTTCCCTTCCTGCCTTCCTTCCTCCTTTCCTGCCTTCCTCCTTCCGTTCCTCCCTCCCTCCCACCTTCCCTCCCTCCTGCCTTCCCTCCTACCTTCCCTCCTTCCTTTCCTTCTCTTCCTCCCTCCCCCTTGTACCCCTCCCTCTTTCCCTCTCCCCTTGCACCCCTCCCTCTCTCCCTCACCTTCCTTTCCTTTCCAGATATTCTCCACATTATACTTTCATGTTGCTGAAATTGATAGGAGCTCTTTATCTGTAACTTTATTTATTGTTTAAGAGTATGGACTTAGCAAACAGTCTAAATTGGAATTTGAGCAGCTCCACTTACTAGTTATATGTCATAGGGAAGTTGTATAAGTCTATGTGACTAAGTGGATTCATCTGTAAAATATGGATAATAGAACTTAATTTATAAGGCATTCTGAATTTGAGTGATATCTGTGTGACTGTCATATAGGGAATCCTAGTATTTGTTATTATTTATTCATTTGTTCATTTATTTACTATCTTATAATCCAAACCTATATCACATTGACTAAAGACATTTTAGGATGCACTATGATGGCTTTTTAAAGCAATATAGACATATAAACACAATACATTTAAATATTTGTGTACTTATAACTCATAAAGACAAATATAGAAATATATTTAAAGGAAAAGACATTTTCCAGATCATGCTTTTGTGTTGTTGATATTGCTAGAAGCCAGAAAGCACAATTATCAAGCTCTGAATACTGTTGACGTTGGTTGCACGATCCAAATTAAAATGTGTAGGTAACTAAATAAAACCATAGATTTTTCACTGCAATCTGCTATAGTAGTTTTTGGGTTTTAGTCCCAGCTGTTCAATGTATATTTAACTAAATAATGTAGCTATGTTAGAATAAGTGTTATGCCTATTTATAAAGGTACATTGTCCTAACTAACTGCACATATACAGCACATTTTATGTTACCGCGAGTAGAAGTACACAGGCCCAGGCCCGTCCTGCACGCCCACCTTCACGGCATGAGAGTGGCTGGAAGTACATATCCTGATTTGTTTTTTCTAAAGACAAAGCCTTGGTAGGATCTCAGGCTTTGATTTTCTAGTGTGTGTGTGTGTGTGTGTGTGTGTGTGTATTTGTGTGTGTGTGTGTGTGTGTGTGTGTACATGTGAGTGCACACCTGTATGTCTTCTTGAAATTTAATAATTCCAGGAGCTCTTTTGCATTCCAACATCAGTCCCCAAGTGAGGGACAAACATTGCTTGATGAATTTTCTCTATCCTAATCTTTTTAACTCATCAGTATCATGGCTGTTGAATGGGTACAGTATGCCTATGTTTTCTGTCTCGCTAAAATTTGTTAGGACACATCAAACCATAGGGGCTAGGGAGATGGCTCAGTATAATAAGCGCTTGCCTGGCAAACACAAGGGCCTGAGTTCAATCCCTGGTTAAGAAAAAAAAAAAAATTAAATATTTTCTTTGAGAAGATATTTCCACATGCTGTTTTTCACTATAACTAGATTTCTAGGTAAGGGCTATTTTGGGTAAAATGCTAGAAAAAAAATGCATATTTAAAAACTAAGCTATCAAGTAGAATCCAAACAGAGCAAACATGAAGGTATATTTTTAATACTTTGGTATTTTCACATGAGCTCTTCCCAATCGGTTCCCTTTTTATGGCTATCAGCTGATTTTCCTCCCCTGTTAAGAAAAATGCCCTGTGTTTTAGTCAGTTTCTACCTGCTGACAGCTTTCCTTTCATATGACTTCCGAGTGCACTATATTATGTGGAGTTCTTATTTGCCAAATTGTGCCACATAAGATCATACTGGTCTTGTCAACTAATAGACATAACTTGAAGAAAGGAACTCTGGTTTGGAAAGCTCAGAAGCTGAAAATTGGCTATCAGTAAGATTTCATTTGCTTCCAAATCTAAACTTTTTTCAATGAAAAAACTTAAAAATATAGTATCTGGTAAAAAATTCTTTTCCTGATAATTACTGAAACATACACTATATTTACATTTTTTTCCAAAATTTAAAATTCTGGTTGCCATATGAGAACTACAAAGGGGCAGGAGAGAAATCTACAGGGTTCTGGATGTGGGCATCAAGGGGAAGTGTCAAACCACTTGGAGAATTCTAGATGTGGAAATGGGACAGGGGTCTTCATTTGCCAGATTCCTGATTGAAATCTGGGCTGAGTCAAAAGTGGTGTGAAGGGCCAGCCAAATAACTCAATGGATTAAAGCACCTGCAAGCAGGTGCAGGGGCTGAGGTTTCGATCCCCAGGCCTGCCATGCAGGCCCTGACCCCAGGGTGCACTGAGATAGCAATTGAGATTAAACATGGTGGCATGCACCTATAATCCCAGCTCTTGGGAGGCTGTAAACAGGTGGATCACTAAGAGTCTGATCTAGTAGTGAGACCCTGAACACCCTGTAGACCCTAAAATACACACACACACACAAAAGTGATGTCAAGGCATTAACATCATACTGTTGGCGAGGGGCCTACCGAGAATAAGTATGAAATGGGCCTGTTCGGCTCCTGAGTCCTCAGCCCATTCAGATGGTGCCCAATGTTGTACTTATTGTGTCTTTGGAGATTAAAAACAAGCAAACAATGTTCTGATCATTTCTTTTAATTCCAAGTGGACCGAGCTGGCAGGGAGAGCCTCTCTCTCTTGCTTCAGTTGACAGCTGCACAAATGGTGATCCCTAATGTTCAGGCTTGTCACTCTGTCACCTGTGGTGAGCACCATAGAGGTAGCAGTGATGTACTAAGGGAAATGGCTGACCTTTGTGAACTAGAATGACGGTGTGCTTGCAATTGGAAGAGGATGAGCTCTGGGGCAAAGATAATAAAGATCTTGTTAATGTACTAAATCTGGATAACAACTTCCAATGTTCTACAGACAAAGAGAAGGGAATCAGCTTGTGTTGGAATCAGAGTTGGAGCTATTAAGTGGTTGTAAGAGCAAGGTCCATCGCGAATGCTTGGTTGCACTGGAGTTACGAGTTTGATAGAAATGCACTCACCCCCACGTGTACCTTATAAAGTAGAATACTATTTCTCTGTGATATGGATACATTGTGGAAGTGGGAGTGTAGTGTTCACAAGCTATGAACAAAGAGTTTCATCCTTCTGTAAGGATGGAGGAGGTAGATGACGCTGTCTGAATCCCAATTCAGGGATATGGCCTTTGGAAAGAGCTCTGCCTAGCTGGCAGATGTCTGTTCTTTTAGACTCAGGCGCACCACCCAGGAGCCTGTGTGGCAGGAGAAGGCTTCCTACCCACCTGGGCTTCTTTTACTGGTAGGCAAGTCAGGAGGCTGCATTCATGATTTTTAAAAATTCTCTACTTCTCCAATAATTGCTATTAAGGTGACATTGTTGGTGGGAATCTTTTCTTGGCCTTTTGTTGAAGCAGTTGATTTCTGATAGTTTTTCTTTGTCTCCCTTTTCCCAGAAAATTCTCTTTCCTTTTTGGAGAATTTAAAAAAAACAAAACATAAAACAGGAAAAATTAAGGAAAATGATAAAAACAAAGAACAAGGACAGAACAAGACAGAAGGAGAGCATGGGGTATTTGCCACAGTGCCAGGCTGGTGTCCCTGCCTCGACCAGCCTCGGAGGCCTAGGCAGCTTGGCAGCTAGACAGGATGGAGCACCCTTCAAGCTGGGCCAGTGTGCTACGTTATGGGCGGGGAGCAGCCCAGGGTTATAGCTTCACTTTATTTGTTAAACAAAAGGAGATAATTAAAGGAGCTATAAAAATCCCCCCTGGAGCCTGTACTTCTCTGCACACCGGCTTGGTTTATTAATTGATACAGATTTCTGGTTCAGTTCATCCTGTGCCTGTGGGTGAACAATGATCTTCCTGGTCAGGGCATGTGACTGCCATGGATGGGGGCACATGGTGTGAGGAACGGCTCCTCTTCCCAAGAAAGCCTGAGTCCCCACAACGAGGGCATGCCTGAGAATGGGAGAGAGGAGGCCAATGACTGTGACGGCACCTGATGTACCCCCTTACCCTCCGTCGTCTTCTTGTTCATGTTTTCCCGGTTTATTTTATTCCCCTTTTTCCTTCTCCCCCATTCCCTTAAGTAGAGGTGACACAGATCAATACCTTTGATGGAAAGTAATAATCAGGCCTATTAAGTGACAAAGGTTTACTCTGTAACAGCTGTGCTGGCGGGAGAGGAGAGCTTGTCTGACTAATGAATCATGAAACAATCAGGCAGTAGCCATTTGTGTTTAGATCTGTAAATATGGTGTGGTTCAAGTGCCAGACCATTGCCGGCGCTCCAGCTGGGGGCACAGATGGTCCGCATTCAGAGCAGCACGCGTGTGAAGAAAGGGTTTTTTCCCTTTCTCTGTCCCACACTGAACCTCTCTGAGCTTGCACTCTGTTCTCTGCCAGAGGGACTGCAGAGAAAGGAAGGAGACTCTCCCTTCAGGGGAAGAAGTTCTTCTAGGGTGCATTCAGTGCAGGTTTCTAGGCACTGGGGACTCCTTGCTGCTCTGCCTAGTAGAGAAGTAGCTAATAGAAAACGTCACTGTTTTGTATTCCCCAAAGATCTGATATCCATATGACTCTGAATGTCTGTTTGATTTGACACTGCTAAATATATTCCTTTTATACTTTTCTTATATATTGCTATACTAGAACTCCCTGTTTTGTTCTAGTTATAAACTGAGAAAATTGAGAGAAAAATACATACTCCACAATAAAAGGCTCATGCAAAGCTAAAACTGTTGGTTCTATACAAAGAAAATGCTATCCTATCTACTTGGATTCTGTTTCTCTTAGTTGTTGAAGGATCCTTATCTTCAGGAGACAAGAATATCATGAGATAGTTATCCTGACCTACAAGCAAACATGGCTGTGTGTTTTTTAGTTGTTATTGTTGTAGTTCATCTTTGCCAAGAAAGATTTATTTTTTATTGTATTGTTATTATTTTAAATCTTTCATTTATTTATTTGGTACAGAGTCTCACTACGCAGTTTGAACTTATAGTGATCCTCCTGTCTCAGTCTCCCCAGTGCTAGGATTTACAAGCATGCGCCACCATGCCTGGTCTTGTTGGCTAGCTCCGCATGGGGCTGGCATGGCATTCAATATGGGGGATCAAACCTGGGTCCTTGTGCTTGCCAGGCAGGCGCTTAGACTGCTGAACTATCTCCCCAGGCCAAAAGATTTGCTAGAGATGGATGCTGAGGTTCCATTTACCAAAACCAACATGTAACACTATTTGTATTGATCAAACTATTCATTTACTTGAGAAATCCATTTTTAATTAAATATTTTGCTTCTTCTTCTTTTTTTTGTTCTTTAAAAGCTTTATTCCTTAGCATTTTCTACTGAGATCCCTAGAACTTTCACTGCAGCACCTCCAGTGTTGGCAAACACACTCTTCATCTATTTGTTTTTCTTTTTTCTTTTAATATTTTAAAGAGAGTACAAATTAGAATTAAAACAGAAAAAAATTACAGATGATGCAAAATTTCACTTAACGAAGTAATATAAATTTTATTTTCATCTATTCTTCTCACCCTTAAAAAACAATGTAGTTAAAAAGTGGCCAAGGAAGGAGGATAAATTATAAAAGTTTAGTTATATTTGGGAAAGACAGATGTTTAAATGTATTTTCTAGAATGTCTATGGCATGGGCACTTTCTCTTGCTTCTCTGTTTGGATATGTTATTAAGTGAATGAAGATGGTATTTCTTGGGATAACCTACAGTTATTGAAATAAACCCTATTGATGTTCAACTCAAGTGTGAAACTGAAGCTTGCTTCTGCAATTACAGGCATGTATGAAATATTCATGAGAGTACTGAGTTGTGATAAAATAGATCCCTGCAGTCTCCAAATAGTTCTGCATAGCTGCCTGAACCTTTGTTCCCTAAGGATGGTCCACTGTCAAGTTGACATGGTAGGCGTAAGGTTGGTGATAATTTCAGTCTGTCATTGAAAAAGAAAGGGGCAAGGAGAAGAATGCAATGAGAGGAGAGATGAAGTGTGTGGAAATGGCTCCCTTTTGCCTTCTCCATCTTCATTTTCTCTGGAGCACCACCCAGTGTGGCCATCAGAGCTGCCTGGGGGAGGGGCAGGGACTCAGTTTTCCTCTGTGATGCATAGAATGTTGTCACTTAAGGAGAACTTGCTGTGCCACAGATTCACTTCTTAAGCATACTGATTAAGCCTTTGTTGAGCAGGTCTTTCTGTAACAGCTCTGGCTGTGACCTCCTCGAAACCTGCTCTGGAAATTGAAGGCGGGAATCTATGATTTGCCCTGTACACATTCAGCTCAACAATTACGTAGTCTCCACCCTTGCTATTCTGAGGACACCATTCCTATGCTTGGCCAGTTTGGGACACTACCTTTGTACAGGGGGCAGGCTGGCTGGCATGTGGTGCTGGGGGATTGAACCGCGGTCCCTGATGCTTTTGCTAAGCTTATTCCAAGTAGGTGCTTTAGACCACTGAGCCATCTCTCCAGCCCTAAAAATTTTTTAAAAATTAAGTTTGTTTAGTAAAATTTAGATCTACATAATGGTCATATTCATCATAGAGGGCTTTTACCTCTTTCTCTCCATCCCCTCCCCTCCCTTTAATACCCTTTTCCCTCTTATTTACAAAGCTTGTTTCCATAAACCTTAAACATTTTAGATCACAAATCTCTGAACGTCTGATGGAAGACAGAGACTCTCTTCCTGGAAGCACACTTGATCTGACGTTTGCACAGTGACATCTGGCCACACATAAGGTTCTGGGGTCTCCCCGAGTCCACCCATCAGCCATAGGTTAGGCCTACTTGCTCTTGTTCTGTGCTCGGTGACTTTCTCAGCCAGCCTCATCTGGGCAGCAAAGCCTTCAGCTTCATCTCAAAATAATCTTATTTTTCTCTTTTTACCTGACACCCAATTTTATTCCTAACTCCCTATTCCTTTATTCTCGATTTTCCAGCTTCAGTTTTTGTATTATCATCATTCTTTACTTTCTGCTAATCTTGTAATTGTTTTTTTCCAGATTCTTTTTGCTCTTATTTCCTATATTTCTGTTTCCTATGATCCCATTAGTATTTTTGCTATTTGTGGTACGTGTTAGCTGCTTAAAAATAGTTTTGGTAGTGATATTAGTTAACGATTACAGAAAGCCTGTTAGGCATTCACTAGATTCCTTACAACCCTCATTGCTGTTCATCACAGCAACCCCTAAAATCTTCCATCATAATCTGTTATGTTGATTTGGATATAAGGGTTCCATAGATTCGCAGGTAATTATCAGGTAGTGGTAGGGAGGCTGCTACTGCTGGAGGTATTTGGCCCACTGCCTTGAAAATCGAGGGTATCAGATAGGTCCCAAATACCTCCTCTTCCAGATATTTAAACACTGGCAGTTCTGTCCTCAGCTGTTTTTTCTCCTCAGTGTGCACCTTCTTGTGGGGTTGCCTTAGGGAGTTCCATAACCTATTTCACAATGTGCTGTTTCTCAGAGTTACAATTTTTACCTGTGCTTTTTTTGTCATTCTAAAGGGATTCTGCTAGATTACTACCCTAAAGTTGAAATGAAATCACAACACTTGGTGTCTAATGGCATCTAGTCACTTCTCTAGTTACCAGAAAAACAACCCTCCAGTCTCATTAAATGGCATATAGACCCTACATGTGCTAGTTCTGCCGACTTCCCTAAATGGCTCTACTGTCTAAGAAACTGCAGCCACAGCTTTTCTTTCTGTACATAGAATATCTTGACTCATTTTCACCTCAGAAAATTTTCATTTTCTGTACCCTTTCTTTGAAAATTCTTCTATCATGTCTTCCTGTGGTTGATGTCTTCTTGTCATTCACGTGTCATGTCAAGTGTCACATTTACTATCCTGTGGAAGTCTACCCAACTCCCTTCAGTGCTATTTTGTCTACGTAGAATTGCTCAATAGTTTTTTTTTTTTTTTATAAGTGTAAGTATTACTGGCTCCTTACTCTTTGAGGGTATGGTCTACTTGTCTTGCTTCATAGAATAATTATGGAATTGATAACAATATGTAGCAATAGTAGGCCTTCAATGAATATTGACAGACTGATTCTTTCAAAAGTGCTTTCATTCCTTTGCCATAGTTTATTCTGAAGTGTTTAATGAAATACCACATTACAGGAATAATGCAGTGGCAGTAAGAATTCCAAGATGTTTTCAGCAATAAGCTTTATAGAAGCAGATAGCTACCTACCACTGTAGGGAAAGTGTTTCCAATTTCTCAGGGGCAAAAAGATAAAAGTGTGTATGATCATTTCGGTTTAGGAGTTGATATTGGAGAAAAATGTCAAGTAATTTGAATTCTCTTTTGGCCCCTTCCATTTGGTGAAATACTGGAGAATTTTTCTGAAGACTGTTCTTAAGGTTGGAATCTATTCTGGAGTAGTATTTAAATTTGTGCTAGATTTATATCTTGACTACCTGGTGCTAGTTTTTAGTTTATGTTTAGCAAAATCCTTCAGTTAGTGATGTTCTTTGATTTTTGTCTTCCTTCTCTACTTTTATTTGTTGGTTATTTAAAGTTCTCATCATGAAAACATCCACTAGTTGGTCAAAATGACTGGTGTTGAAGTTTTAGGCTTGAGGCTCACTATCTGTGCCACTGCTGGTCACTCTGTGTCAGTTTTCTGTCTGTGAAAAGTAGAAACCTCGTGAGATTATTATTTTCCATCTAATGCTTGTGATGCGACTTAGGGAATTTGGGGATTCATTTTGTTTAGGGTTAATCTGATTAGGTAAATAGCTTGTAGTCATTTTTAAAGATCCCACTATTGCTGGTATTCCTGGTGTGGAAGTGTTTTCTGCTGCTCTTCATTGAAACTGTTTTTCCTTCTCACTGAATTGCCAGTTTCCTTTTCCTACATAACTATTCTTTAAGACATTTATTAAATGTCTTAGTGTTTAGTGTCTTACCTTTAATCAAGTGTAATTCACTGCAGACAATGCTATTTCATATTTTTTATTCACTCCTATAGCCTCAGTTCCTAGTTGATGTTAAAATTTTTTTTTTGTATTTTAGGGAAGGGTCTAGAGGGTTTTCAGGGTCTCACTACTACATTGGACTTGTAGTGATCGGCCTGTTTACAGCCTCCCAAGAGCTAGGATTATAGGCATATGCCACTAGTCTCAATTGCCCTCTCATTGCACCCTGGGGGCAGGGTCAGCATGGCTGGTCTGGGGATCCAACCCCTGACCCTTGCACCTGCTTGCAGGCATTTTAATTGCTGAGTTATTTGGCTGGCCCTTTAAAAATCTTTTGTTGAATGAATGAATATGGTTAAGATGCCAGTCAAACTGTCTTTCAGAAAAAAAAAATTCCTTTACTTGTAGAGATTAACTGAGATTTAGATTAAGTGGTGAATACTCCTCATTTCTCATATTGAATTAAAATTTCCAATTCTTGTTTATCTTCATTTTCCCACTCCATTCCCTCACTTGGTTATTCATGAATAAGGTAGAAATGTGGCTTGCATTGAGTCACTCAAGGTAAGCATTAGTGTGCATCTTCATGTTTTCTTTAAGACTTATTTTGTCATATTTTATTTTAAAATAATACATTTTCCTGATTAAAATGCTTTGTAATTATATAACATAGCACTCCTTCTCCGAATGTACTGCAAGAGTGACCATTTCTAGGAAGTTGTTCTGCAGTCTTCTTAGATCTCTTTTCTTTCCTTTATAAACTGCAAGCTACCTTGCTGAATATATTTACTTTGAACATAAAGAAGCTTGCTTTGGGAAAATGTAAAAAAAAAAAAAAAAAATGGCAACATAACATAAACAAGCAAGGTAGCTTGCAGCTCTAGAGAAATCTACAACTTATATACAGAGGTAAACATGCAAATGACAAGACTTTTGAAGAAATATACAAGCAATTACTAATTAATTTCATGAAAATGGTAAACAACTGCAAATGGACAAAGCATAATGAATCAAATGTAGCCACATAATGTGAATTCAGTGCTTGCTGTTATAACAGCATGACAAAATGAAAGTAAATTATTCTTTACTTTTTTTATAAACTGTTCTTCACTTTCCAGTTATAAAAGCATTTTACTTTGGTATTTTTCCATTTAATATATAATTTTAAAAAATGGGTTATTTCTCTATATAACAAAGTATCGACTATTGCTCCCAGCTGAAAAGAACCTGGAATGACTGCATTTCAGTGGTGGATAGAGACAATGGCGGGAATCAATGTGTGAAAGCTGAATAAAACTGTCCATTTCTATGTAACTAAGAGAAGAAAAAGCCGAGAGTCTTTTTGGGTGGCATGGCTAAGGACTTCCTTGTATGTAGGTCATAATTTAAAGTTGACTTCTGAATTTGGTAAGCCTTTTGACCCGTATTCAGGGCACCCAGAGAAGGCCCACGCCAGCAAGTTACAAGACTGTTTTCATCGACAGCCACCTGCAGAGCTGTGGTCTTCAGCTGCTACTTTCCCCCCTCATCTGTTGGCACTTTTTAAACAAATTTTTAAAAATGCCTGTGCATCCAACAGAATTGATTAAGAAAAGAAAGCAAAAGGCTAGAGTTTGCCTAAAGCCATTATTTTATCAGACAAAAGAGAAAGGTTTGTGAATCAACCCTAAGAAGTACAGATATTGACCATATTAACAATACTAGTGTTCTTCAAAAAAAACACACATTACACCCCACCTCGCTGAGTCTATTGAGTAAATGTTGTGCAAAATGAAAGGACGGAAAGAAGTCTAAACTGCTTCTTCTAACAAGGTGCCATCAATAATGCCCACATGGGCGATCGTTTCCTGATTTAAGGCCTTGTCTCCTTCCATGTGTCCACTTAAAACCCTTTGAATGAGGAAAATACACCCACCCAAAGTGAATGCTAAATCAGGAAAGATTCATTGTCATTCTGCTGTCCTACTCCTTATGGGGTCTGTTTTTTTGACTGTCTTGAAGTATTCATTCTTTTCATTGTTTGTGGTACTGAATTAGCAGTGGTCGCTGTGTTTCTATACTTATACTCTGTGTATTTGTATTTATATACAGTAGAAGCTTTGTTCTAATTTTTAAATAGGAAAGTTTTTGCTTTTTGAAGACATCTCCTTAGATCAATTAGGGTTGAACACAGCTGGTTTTTGAAAATTGAGTTTCTACTGAAGGTTTCCTGCTATTATCTTGACAATCTTATTATTATCAAAGCATTTTAATATTAGGTATGACAACGGACACTCACTGCAGGGAAGAAAAAAGCAGGGCCATAAGTGGGAGGGGGCCACCAACAACTGTGCCCCCTGTTGCAGCCATAATAATTTAATATTCTCATTCCAGGAGGCTCCATTTTTGCTTGGCCTATATTGAGCTTCTCCATGTGTTGTTTCCCTTTGGCCAAACTATCAGGGTCTCCCTTGAACAGCCTGTTAGACATCAAATAAAGGATCATGCTGATAATTGCCTAAGGGTAGGATTTTTGTTTTGCCTGGGAGTTAGTAATTTAACTATTATACTGAGCCAGGCTTCTGAATTTTGAACAGAATTTACTTCAAGGTTGTATTAAAGTTGTTAGTAGATCAATAGTTTTTCTTCTTATTGACTACTTTTCTCCTTCTGAAGAATAGGGGTGACATGTCCACTAACTGATAGAAACTAACTGTGGTGGAGTTGTCACAGCCCATGCCTGCATTGGTTTGTATTTTGTGACTGGACGTTTCTTTTTTAGTTTTTGCTGGACTTCCTTCTTTCATCTGCTTACTCTAAATTATCTGCTCAATATCAGATAGGGCATAATGCCATCCTATTAAGGAAGAGGCAGGTTATTCTTCTATAAAAAAGCAATTCTTATTTGTGTTTGTTTCTTATTAATCCATGTAGAAGATCACTTCACTCTGAAACTTAAGACAGTAACATTTTAAAAATGGATTAGTGAGCTGTGCTAATCATGACAAAGCATAGAGTCAAACATACTATAAGGATTTGTCTTAGTCTGTTTTACTGAATTGTAGAGAAGATTTTGTTAAAATTTTATGCTGTAACCTCGTATTATAACAAAGCGTTTGGGAGATAACTACTAACATGAGCTTTAGGGTATTTTGAAGACAGAAAAAATATGATTAATACAGTTTCTTCTCTGTAAAACTGATTTAGAAGTGGGCCTTGTCCAAAGTTATGGATGTTAGCAGGGTGAAATGTTAAATTAGGATAACCTGACCACCTTGCAGTTTCTGATTATTGTTAGTTGTCTCCAAACTTTAAAAAATAACAAGAAATATCAGTAGAGCTAGTAAGCATTTGGTCCTTTCTTGTGCCCCAGGAGGGACGCTCTCACAGAGAATGGTTGGCTTAAAATACCACACCACCATGGGAAAGTGGGTATTTCAGTTACTTATTCTTTTTCAACCTCTAAATTATGCTCAGATTTTGAAATCTTTACCTGTTCATAAAAATAAGGCTTTTGGAGGATTCCTCAGATTAGAGTTTAAAATGTATATCAGTTCATAAAGAAATGCCAGTTGTAGTTTGAAATTCGCCTTTGTAATTTTCATGACTCTAAAGACCTTGTCTCTTGTTAGAGCTTAGTGACCTTCAGGATGGAGGTCAGAGGTCAGTGTGCTATTCTGTGCCTGTCATCTGATCTAAAGATCAGAAAAATAGTGTCATTGCTGTCACCAGCCTCCACCCCCAAGTTGTGTTGATGCAGCATTTGAACTCAAATTAGTATTATTGGAATATACGTGCTGAGTCCCCGTGAAGAACAAAGACTCCTTAGGAAATGGATTCTAACCATTAATGTGACCATTATGATAACAAAGAATGTAACCTAGGTTAAGGAGTGGTCTGTAAGGCCAACATCATATTCTTCTTGAATGTGTATACTAAATGCTAGACAAAAAATGAACAAATGCAGGAAACCATGATGGAAATTATTCCTTTTCAGTAAAGTTGTAAATGCTGAGGTTGAGATGTCTGCATCTTTTTATGAATATTTAAAGATATTTGTCAATTTTAAAAAATGAGATGTAAAATAAACACCTAGGCTATTCCATGTACTGTTTTTATTTTTAATGTAGCATCATAATGTTCTCAACTTGAGTCTAAGGAAAGCAGGAGGGGAGCAAAACAAAACCCATGCAGAAGGATGGTAATAATTAAATTCAGGGTTTCAAAATTGTAGCAGAAAGGGGTTGGGGAGATGGCTAAGTAGAGTAAGCACTTCCCTGGCAAGCGCAAGGGTCTGAGTTCAATCCCTGGTTCTGCCAAAAAACCAAAACAACCCCCCCCCACACACAAAAAAAAAACAAAATTGTAGCAGAGCATTTTATTAGGAAAAGTATAAAATAAATTTTCTTAAGTTGTACTTTCTAAGTTCTTGATGGCAAGTATATTAAGTTCTGATTTGATTATTTGTGCAGAATATGCATAGCAGGGTCACTGTTATCTCCTGAGGAGCTCATGTGTTTGCTGAGGTCTCGCTTGGCAACTAAGATCTTATTTTACAGTACAAACTTGCAACAGATAATACAGCTAGAGGAGGCAGAGTGGCAGAGTTACCAGGCAAATGGGCTCTGGAGCTTATGGTCCTGGACTCAGAACCATTACTATAAAGTTAGATCTTCTTGCATCTATTTTCTTATTTATAAAATGAGGCTAGTATAAAAATTAAATGATGAATGTATAGATGCTGTGGCAGAGCTTGGCACATGGTAGTTGTTCTAGTGACCCTTGGAAGATTGGTTCTAAGAAACTTACCCCCAGGTGGCAAAATCCACAGGGCTCAATCCTTAAATAAAATGGCCTCGTATTTGCCTCAAACCTATGCACATATTTCTGTAGGCACAGCATCATCCTTGCATGACTTATAAGACCTAATACAATATAAATGCTATGGTAATAACTCGTAGCCTTTGTGTTTAGGAAATAATGTCAATGAAAATAATCTGTATATATTCAGTATAGAAAATTCTTTTTCTATCTTTTCTTCAATAGTACACTTGAGGCACACAGGGCTCACACGCTTCTGGAGCTGACACGTACATGACACGTCCCCACTTGTCTTCTCATTCCCTTTCTCTCCTGCTCCTCGCCCTTTGTCCTGATCCTTCTCCCACTTGAGAAAGATCTTTTCTATTCATTAAGAGAATGTAACTATATATCTATCCTAACCACTTTGAATACACAGATACAAAATGGACATTCATCTGTATCCCCTTTTTTTGTTAAGTTCCGTTATTTGAAGATTTTAGGTGTGTAAACTCAGTAAAATATTCTAAAAGAGTCCAGTAGCCCATAATAGTATTGGGTCTTCAATAATAAACTAGGAGGAATGGCAATGTCAGAAATTGTTGACCTGAGTCCCCTACAGCTCAACATAACAGCATGGCTTTACTTCTTATATTTCATTTTTACACTTTTCTGCCGGATGGTTAAGATCAAGGTAAAGCAGGATCTATGCAACAAGAGTTGTAGCTTTTGGGTTTGATAAGGTCAGTGAAATCCCCTCAGGATTTATCCTGAGATCCTATACCTCAGATTGTAGTACCTTTGTCAGTGTCAGTCACGTGGATGAGTCACGGCCATTGCTTGGCCAATGTGCTCTCTGTGAAAGCCTGAGAGAATGTTTTTTCTCCATGTGACTCTCCTTAGGCACACTCTACATCATCGATCACTTTCCTCTTTGGCCCCATAATCTCCTTGATCAGAAAATTTGGGACACTACCGAGTTACATGACTTTACAGTACAAGTTCTCATATGTCCTGAGTCTTAATTGACCTTAGAAGACTAGGGCCAAAATGTTGGCTTTCCTTGCAGCCCTCCTGTTTTCTTCAGATATATAGTTCTTTCTTTTTTTCTAAATGTGCTAGTGGGGAATCCTAGGACATTATCAGACTTGGATCCATTATTTTATAATCTATATTAGAAAGATAAAAAATAATTTCCATAAAACAAGAGTGAACTTTTTAAAGGCCTTGCTTCCAATTTATTTTATTGTTCTTATTTTTTATTCAGAAACAATATTGAAGTTCCAGAAAATGTCTGTAGTTTTTCTAAAGTAAATTTAATTACTTCCCCTTTGCCTCCAATAGACTTTCTGAGAAAACTGTCCACTTTGAGAAGTGACAATTGATTCCTTATTAACTTCTGAGTTACTTCTAATGAAACTGGTGACAAACTGTGATCTAAAAGTCATGTGTTATGGTTTCATTTGGAATAAAAATGGCAATTTAAAGTCTTCACTCTCTGACCAAAGATATTAGGAGGCTTATGTGCCTGGCACTGGGCCAGGTGCCGGACAGCTTAGAAAGTATATGTGCTTTTTCCCCCAGACAACGTGCTTGGCCTTGCCTAGGTGTTTCCCATAATATAATTTGTGACCTATTAGTATGTTGTCAAATTTGATAGATGGTGATCAGAATTTTTAAAAAATAAAAATGTGAAGAGCAAATATGCTGAGAATACTAAATATTATTTCACTAAATTAAAAAAGTCTTGATGTCAGGATCTACCTTTAAGACACCACTATACATGTATTGCTTTAGATCATTGTCCAAAAAGTGTGGGAAAGAGTGTGCCTGGACAGTGAGAGGACACATTAGCAGCACAGGCCACGAAGACAGGAGGCACAGAAGCAGCAGGGTCAAGGTTGCAGCAGAGTCCATGCCGAAGACCTAGAAGCTCCCAGGAGAGCTCAGGGGAAAGTCTGTTGGGAGGCTGAAGACACTGGAGACCAGGTCCAAACATGAAACTGGAGCACTTCCAAAACAAGCATTCTTCCTTCTCCTTCCCGTTTTTATTCTATTTAGGCTACAAGTCTGTTGGTTGGTGCCACCACATCTGAAGTGGGCCTTTCCCCCTCAGTTGGCTGAACTACGGGCCAGTCATCTTTGCCAACACCTAAACTGTGTAGTGTTGAGCTGCGAGGCATTTCTTAGTCTACCGAACTTGATGTATCAGGATTAATGGTCATATTCCTTTAACTCACCAAACACACTCCTCTTTTAGGAAATTTGCATCTCTGGTCGCATCTGTCTCAAAGCAAGTCTCTCAAATAGCCACATCTTCCATCCTCATTCTTTAGGGTTCTGTTCAAATAACACTTTTTCAGTGATTCCTTGTGCTGACCACTCTATAAAATATTGTACTGTGCTCTACCTGCGGGCCTCACATTCCAGCCCATTTTCTTCAGCCTTACTTTATTTATTCAGATCAGGATTTATCATCGCTTGATATGGGTTGTTTGTTTCTTGCCTTTCCTGTGCCATCAGAGTGAACATACCACAAATTCAGGGACTTGGTTTTGTTTACTACCATACCTCTGCCATCTGTAACAGAGCCTGGAATCCAATAGATGCTTAAAAAAATGAATTTAAAGGGATAAGTCTCCTGCTTTATTGTATATTAATGATGTTGAAAGGATGACTGGTTTAAGCTAATTGCACTTCTTCCACATCATTGCCTATTACCCAGATTTCTTGTTTCAAACATTACCTTTTCTTTCCCTCTCTTGTTCTTTATGCTTAGGATTGTTGTGCCCTGACAATTTGAAGATCCCAGTGGTCTCCAAATACACAAACCTGCCATACATCTGTGCCTTAACTGATGCAGTTCCCTCTGACTGGGATTCCTTTCTCGCTACTTTTTCCTCTTCACCTGGATAACCACTGTTTCTTCAAGAGGCACCAGGAATCTCATGTTTCCTTCAGAGTTGTCCATGATCTCTGGTAGGCAAGATGCTTCTCTGCTTTGACGTCTTTTTGTGGGTCTTCAGTATCACTTTTATGCCTCCTTGCTTATGGGCTACTTGATTACTCTTTCTTTTTTTTTGTTCCTTTTGAGATGGTCTTGTTATGTAGTTCAGGCTGGCCTTGAACTGACTGTGTAGCCCAGGCTGGCCTCAAACTTGAAGTGATCCTCTTGCTTCAGCCTCCCAAATGCTGCCACCACACCCAGCACTTATAGCTATTTAAAAGCAGAAATGAGTTAGGGATATTTTCGTACTCCTTGAATACTCCCACAGTATCTGGTATGTAGCAAGAACACCATAAATATTTGACGAATGAGAAAGAAATATTTAAAATTTTGTAATTAATCTGAACTGTATTTTCTTGATCTTTGGCAAGGCTTACAAGAACCATCAACAAAGGTAAACAAATTCATGGCTGTTTTATTGCTTTCTTAATTTCTGAAAATGAACTATTCTTAAAAGTTAGTTTGAGCAAAGATAATGGTTAGATGGCCTGGATGAAGGGAGGGCAGGAAGGACATACAAAACAGATGTCCCCTCTTGCAGTCACACTTTTTGGGAGCACCTCCCAGTGGCCTGGGGACATGTGGTCCATGGCAAGCTCTTGCTTTTGTGTTTTCTTCTTTCACCTACAGACTGAGAACTGATCTCTGTATGTTAGAAAGGTATTAGAAGAGTGAAATTGTCATTTTAGATCTTGAGAATGCTCTAGTAAAACATGTGGCCAAAATAAAAATTTTAGATTGTGTGTGGATTTCATTTATATTTGATACTTTGGGTCCTTGTAGCTGTGGATAATTCAGTGTTGGCTGAACTTGTCAACTGTCCAACTAAATATAACCTCTGAGGAAAATTTATCCTTTGCACTCCTTTGCCTTTTTATTGTGATGGAAAAAAAAAACAACCAGAGATTCAATGGGCTGTAACTTTAATAGGTCATTCCAGCCAGTGCTTACCTTCACAAAATTCTGATAATACAGGGAAGACAATACAGCGATCAAAAGCAGTGATGAGATTTTTTAGCAGCATTAACCGTCATGACCTAGCAAAATGAAAGAAAATGGTTTAACAGAACTGTCAGCTTCAATATAGCTAATAAAGGCATGGATAAATGTTTATTACATACCGGAGACAGATCATTTCTGTACAGAAATTGAGGATGACCTTTACTGATAACTCTTATCTGTCTGATATCCTGAGAGAGTGGGGAAGGGAGAGGGAGAGAGAGAGAGAGAGAGAGAGGCATATTTGCTATTTATAAAAGAAGAAATTATCATTTGCAAATAAAACACTTTAGCGGTGATTATATCAAATCACCCTCTTGCCCTCACTTCCACCCCTGCATATCATATGGATGTGTAACACAGATTTTGATGAGAGACCCAGTGTACCTCCAAGTACTTTTGGAGAATCCAAGGAAATTCTACCTAAGCTCTTTGCAATAAGCTGCTGTCTTACAAAGCAAAGAACAGCATAACATTGGTATAAATAATTACATTAACAACTTCATCCCTATTTCTTCTAAGATATTGTCTTTTAATAAAGTGCCTTGAATTATAACTATGTTTCAACAAATTTATTGTAAATCCATGTCCATTCTGCCATAAATTAATTTGTAGGCATCCATTGCATATTTCGAGCTATCAAAATATGTTGTATTTAAATACTTTCAAGTCTTCATATGATTGTTTTTGTTCTTGCCCTGTCATGGCTCAGGTAATGGTAGAAGGTTTCAGGGTTTTTTTAATTTTATTTTTTCCATTCCTTGATAACTTAATTCAAAGTGTTTATAATTCATGTCAAGTTGTCATCAAAAGCATAGGTAAACGTTTGATGCAATCATTTGAGTACTTGATGGGAAAAAACCCACAGATTTGCTGAAACCACTTAAACCCAAAGCTTGTTTTTTGTCTAGACAGTTGTTAAATCTTATTGTATTATTCCTGAGATAGTTCTATGCATCTGGTGGATATCCATTGCATTTTACTTAATGATATTATTATGATGAAGAGGAAGTCTTAACTCGGGATTTTCCTACATATTCTTGTTTTCAGAAAGGTTTATGTAAAGGGCTAGTTTCACTTTAAGCATGAATTCTTATCCCTAAGGCAGGAAACCTAACTTGCATAATAGATTAAAAGCAACAAGAAATACATGCACTGAATAGAGCTCATTTGACAGTAAAATAGGCAAGTCTTTTTTTTTTTTTAGACAAATCTTGTTTTAAAAATTATATTTGATTTAGCAATAGATTTGATTTAGTAACAGAGGTAGTGGAAGCTTTTTGCTCCCTTGGCTATATAACTTAATATATTATCTTCTCATTTATTTTTTCTGTATCTTTGAAACAAGCTGCAGGCAACTACTTTTCACACCTAAAGTGCAGAAGCTCTGCCAAAAGCGCTGCTTGTGTTTAGAAGCTATTGTTGGCATTGTGTGGCTAGGAAGAGAAAACATCTCCTCCCCACATCCCATGCAGCTGCCATGTGTTCCTGTAGCCCATTTGGGCCGCTCTGAGTCACTGACTCTGCCCCAGTGAGGACAAGATGAGTTTCCTAGCATGTCATAGGGGGTTTGCTTGGCATTTGGTCTTGAATATGGATTCCATTGAGACTGAAAATGACAAAACAAACAAAATCTTGCAGATGAGGTACAACAGCAGTTTGTGCCTTGTCATAAACATGTCATTTTGTGCCTCTGACCCAATCAGCACACCCAGTTTTCCACCAAGCACTATTCTTTCTTTCCTTACATGCATGGCTGGTCACACACACACTCACGTGCACACAGAGATTAAGTGCAAGAATCAGGTAAAGACATCTATAGCCTTTTTTAAAACCTAATAACTAAATTTTATTTAGAAATTATAAATTTGTAAATACCTGCAAAAAGAAACTAGGCAGAGGTATATCATGTACTTTTGTCTCCAAACTTGAAGTATTATTTGGTGAAAATACAAAGAACAATAAATTGATTTGATGGGTTTACATTTTGTAGAAGAATATATATGTGTATATATATATATGTTTACTATAAAATTTTTTATTAGAATAATATCTCTGTTAGGTTTATAGTTGTGCATGTTTAAATTTGGTGTCTAAGACCTATTATAAGAATAAGGTTGACTACTTTTAGTGCTACGCGAAAAGTGAAAGCCTTGGAAATTCATTTGGATTATTAATTTTTTAAAGATATTTTTCCAGTGATATTTAAGGATATTATAAGCCAACCAGTGTATGTGTCTGACAAAAAGTGGAAATCACAGAATTCTGGTGTTGTGGTTTTGATAAATATTAATTAACAATTATATGTACTCCACATCCTAGGTAGCATTATCTTTATTATGTTGCCAGCATCCTATTATAGGTTTTCTTAGATGCCTGCTGTGTCAACTCATCTAGTTCTAGTAACATCCTTATTTTATACATGTAGCGACAGCTGCATGTGTGTGTGTGTGTATGTGCATGTGTCTGTCTGTGTGTCTGTGTGTACTTGTGTAGCTCATGTCACTCACTGGAGATTGTGTAGCTAGTCAGAGGTGGAGTCAGGGCTGGACCTAGGGCATATGATGGCTGAGAACTTCCTTCTCTGCTCCCTGGTTCCCAAGGGCTTGGAGCTGGGTAGTGCCATAGGAGACTCCATGTGATAGAGCAAAGTGTGGTCTGTGTATGAATTTTAAAAGTAGCACTAAGTGGCTAGTGGGCTCTTACTCTCATAATACTGGAAGATGCAAAGTGGGGAAAACTTACATAATGCATCATGAGGCTTGTCTGTGCTCTTGGCTGCCAGTTGGGTTGAGAAGGAACAACGCTCACCCCACCTTTCTTTCAGTATCTCTCCAAGCATCCTGTTTTGTAATTTTACATGGATCTTATAGTTAGAAATCTTTTAACTTCATTTTTAATAAATTTGATTGAATGAATTTATTTTTCTCTGCTATGGAACAGGCATAGTTGGTACCTCAACAGACTGAAAGAATTTCTATAGAATTATCTTCAGAAATTAAATATTTGGAAATCTAAAATGTACTTTGTTTTCTAATTTTCTAGAACATTATGTCGTTGGTTTTGGTCAGTACATATTATTTTATAAAATATTTAATATAAAGATTTTCAAATTAACTTCTCTGGTGTCTTAATTTCTTCCTTAGTAATTACTTCAAATTTTCTACAACTTAAATTCACTTTGGTAACGAGATTTGCTTAGAAAATACTTGATTTGTGAAGATTTTTAAATAAATTTTATTCATATATGCATAAATATATATTAAATTGACCCTTTTAAAATTTACTGTATTTTGACAAACATATACATGACAACATCTGTAGTTAAGATATTGAACAATTTCATCATGTAGTAAACTCACTTTCATCTTCTTAAAGCTAACACATCTTTGGTCCCAGCACTCACTAAGTCACTAGACTTGTATGTTATTATAAAGTAGTTTGGCCCTTTCTAGAATTCATGGAAATGGAATCTTCGATATATAGTCTTTTAGGTTTGATATTCTTTATGTAGTGTAAGATCCTTCCACATTATTGTGTGTGTGCGAAGCTAGTGCTGTTTTACCATTACAGCTGAGTAGCATTGCATTGTATGAGACACTATAATGTCATTGTCCATACCTCTGGTGATGGGCATTTGGAATGTTTCCATTTTCTGTCACTGCAAATATAGTTCTTTTAAATATTTGAATGTAAGTACATTTACGTAAACATGTTGCTACATATGAGAAGAATTTTTACTTCTTATTTCTTTTACATTTTTAAAGAAATTTTAGTGGCTGGGCATGCTGGTGCATATCTGTATTCCCAGGTACTTGGGAGGTTGAAGTGGGAGGATCATTTGAGCCCACAGGTTTATAACCAGCTGGGCAACACAGTGAAACCTTCTGTCAAAAAGGGAAAAAATGAGACTGGTTTCAGAAGTGATTTTAGCAAGAGTGGGGACGTATCTCAGTGGTACAGTGCTTGCCTGGCAAATGCAAGTCCTGAGTTCGATTCCTAATGCCTGCCCCCCTAAAAAGTGATTTTAACATTTTAGTTTCCCATAGTGGTACACAAGAGTTCTAGTTGTTACACATCATTACACACTTGACACAATCATACTTAGTTCTCGTGATTGTGCAATGCAATATGTATTTCTTTGATGATTAATGATACTTGGTTTTGTGAGTTCTGTACATATTTTGGGTATAATCATATGATTTGCAGATATTTTCTCCTACCCTGTGGCTCGTCTTTTCATTATTAGGTCAATATCATAGGCAAAACAGAATTTTTTTTTTGTACTGAAGATTGAACTCAGGACCTTGTGCTTTCCAGGCAGGCACTTATGCTGCTGAGCTATATCCCCAACCCAGAAATTTTTAATTTTTAAAAGACCTAATTTTTCCAGTTTTATTGATTATGTATTGTGTCTTAGTCACAGCTAAGAAATCTTTGCATAACTCAAACTTACAAATATTTTTATTATTTTCCTCTAAAAGGTTTTCAGTTTTAGATTAGGCCTACAATTTTTTGTGTGTTAACTTTTGTACACAGCTCAAGGTTTAAATGCAAGCTTAATTTTTGTAAATACACATAAAGTTACTTCAGGACCATTTGTTGAGAAGATTATCTTTTTCACTCACTTGCCTTTGCATCTTTGTCAGAACCCCCCACCCCCCATAACCATAAAACCACAGGTTAAGTTCATTTCAGGACTCAATTTCTGGGTGTTAATCTCTTTGTAACCACTTTTTTCATTGTTATTTCCTGATATTTTTAAAGACAATGCTAGATCTCTATATTAGACCTTTTGCAGAGTTGCTTTGGTTATATTAGGTTTCTTGCATTTATAAATGAATTTAAAATAATCTTGTCCATCTCTACAAGAAATGACTCTAAGATTTTGATAGGATTGTGTTCTTACTAAGTTTTGGTAGAATTTTGGATTTTGACAAAGTTGAATCTTCTAATCCATAAATACTGTCTGTGTTTTCATTTAATGAAGGCCTTAAATTTTTCAGCAACAGTTTATGTGTGGTGTACAGGTCAGAATTTGTAAAGATGTTCTCTAAGTATTCGTAGACTTTATACTACTGTAATTGGTAATTATCCTTTTAATTTTAATATCCCACTAATCATTACTAGTACAGCAAGTTCCCAATTTATGGATAAATTCCATTCTGGGAGAAATGGTCTTCAATTGGAATGGATCATGATCTGACGAAGTGAGTCTTGTACAGTACACTGTGACAGTTTGCAGCTTGAATGTTTGTTATGGAGACTTACTTCACATGTAAGTACAACAGATTTTGTATATTTATCTTGCATCTTGCAGCCTCATTAATGACATTTTATTTCTAGAAGCCCTTTAAAGATGCCACTTAAATTTCTATATACGGTTAGTAGTTCATTAAGATTTTTTTTTCTTCAGGAAAAAATGTTAGATTTTTTTTGTCAACTACTATTTTTGTATTTGTTCAGAATTTAATATCAAAACTTCAACTAACCTTGTGTGCCAAGATAAGCTCAAATGAATCATGATATATTCTTTTTCACATATAGTTGAATTTTATTTGCTAACATTTTAATGAAGACTTTTTAGGTTTATTTTTCTTTTCTTTTCTTTCTTTTTTTTTTATATTTAGGTCAGGGTGTACAGGGTGTACAGGGTCTCATTGTGTACATCAGACTCATAGTGATCCTCCTGTTTACACCCTCCCAAGTGCTGGGATTACAGGCATGAGCCACAATGCACAGTCTCAACTGCAGTCTCAGTGTGCCTTGGGGGTGGGGCCGGAACGGCAGGCCTGGGGGACTGAACCCCTGACCACGGCATCTGCCTAAGCAGGTGTGGTATATTTTTCTTGAAGTGTTTCTCTGGTTTTAGAATTATGTTTGTTTCATAATGGTTTGGGAAATACTTATTCTTTAATTTTCTGAAGAGCTTATATAAAGTTGATACTGTTTGCTCATGAAGTATTTGTTGAAATTCTCCGGTGAAGCCTACAGATATTTTAGTGGCAAGGCTTTTTTACAACAAAAATTCTTTTCTCATTAGTTACAATGGTTTTTAGACATTTTATTTCTCCTTAGAGTAGGTTACACCTTTGAAAGAATTAATACATTATTTTTAAGGTGCTAAATTCACTGAAATAAAGTGGTTCATATCATTGCCTTATCTTTCATAATATATACAGAATCTGTACTGGGGCTGTCTCTATTATTCTTCATATTAATAACTTATGGGGTTTTTTATTCTCATTAATGTTGCAGTATTTCCTTTTTTCAAAGAAATACTTTCAGGAACATTTTTTTTCTATTGATATTTCTGTTTGCTATTTAATTGATATCTGCTGAGTTCTATTCTTTTAAAATATGTATGTTTACAGTATTTGGGATTACTTTAATCTTTTTTCTAAGGAATATGATTGTTATTGATAGTACTTTGGGTTTTAACTAAGATATTAAGTGCTGAGTATTTCCCTTTAAATACTGCTTCAGGTACATCAGATTAATTTTGATATGCTGTTTTTCATTTTCATTTAGTTCAGAACACTTTCTAATTTCTCTTTTGATTTCTTCTCTGACCCAGGAGCTACTTCAAAGCTTATGACTGGAAATATTTTAAGGCCTTTCTTTTTTTTTTACTCAGGACCTTGCTCTTTCCAGACAAGCGCTTATTCTACTGTGCTATCTCCCCAGCCCTTTAAGACCTTTATCTCCGTTTTCCCTTATTTGTTTTTCCCGCCCTCTTCCTTGTTCTAATCACAGATTTCTTTGCTTGCCAGGTCACTGCTGATGTGTGATCATCAAAGATCACAGCCTTGTGAATATCATTAGGAAAAGGCACACAATAGTGATAAAACAAACAGCTACCGCTTAGTCATGGCCTAACTGAAGTTTTTTGTGCTTAGACAGTGACCTGAAGTTTTTTGATTTGTTAGACTTGTTTATGACACTGATTGTGGTCCTGTCTTAATAAGAAATGTACATAGACTTGAAAAGACTGTATATTTATTACACTGTTGGGTGTAGAGTTTTATGAATCCCAATTGCACCAGGTTTGCTGATAGTGCTGTTTAAGTCTTCTTATCCTTATTCTTTTTGTCCACTTGTTAAATAAGTTATTGAAAGAGGATGGTTTAAATCTCTGTATAATCACAGATTTATATACTTTTCCTTGTGGTTGTGTCAGTTTTTGAAACTGTAATTAGACTAATAGTGGCATTACTAGTCTACCCTTTGAGTGAGTTGACTTTTTGTTATTGGAAACGATGATCATTATCTCTTATAGTATTATTAACTCCGAAATCTATTTTGGTATGAATAAAGCCAACTCCCTTTTCATTTGGTTAGTGCTTTTATGATATATATTTTCCTTTTATTGCATTTACCTTCTATATATGCCTTTACATAGAAACAGTTTTTTAATTGTTTTTTATTTTTATTTTATCCTCCTGCCTCAGCCTCCCAAGTGCTGGGATGACAAATCTGGGCCACTATGCCTGGCTACAATGTTTCTTTTAGGATGTCTATATTGTACAACTATAAGTCTTATTCTATACAATCTACTAATCTCCATTTTGGAGGTATTAATGCCATTTAGAGTAGTACTTCGCTAAGTTTACCAGGTAAATTCATTCCACAAATCTGGCTAAAGGGCCGGCCAAGTAGCTCAGCAGATTAAAGCACTTGCAAGCAGGCACAGAGGCAGGGAGGGGGGTTCAATCCCTGGGCCTGCTGTGCCAGCCCTGCCCCTGGGGCATGCTGAAGTGGTGATTGAGATTGGATATGGTGGCACACGCCTGTAATCCCAGCTCTTGGGAGGCTGTAAACAGGCGGATCACTATGAGTCTGATCTAGCAGTGAGAACCTGAACACTTTGTAGACTGTTTCCTAAAATTAAAAAAAAAAAAAAAAATCTGGGAAAGATGGTCATAAATCATGTTCCTCACCTGAGGCAGAGTTTGCAAATGTAAACAAAATTAATGCTCCCTTGTGCCAGGGATGTAGATCAATGGCACAGTGCCTGCCTGGCAAGTGCAAGGCCCTGAGTTCAATTCCCAATTTGAAAAAGAAACAAAAACAAAAAGACCCTGCTTCTTTTTGCCAACAGATACATTCATGAACCAAGGTATCGCTGCTGTATGGTTGGCTTTCTTTCTATTATCTTCCTTTTTTGGTTTGTCCTCTCTGTTATCTCTGTTATTTCCCTCCCTTTCCCTGCTTTCTTTTGTACCACAATACAACATATTTTATACTCAATTTAATTTTCAGTTTTATTTTCTTTTTTAGTAGATGCATCAAATTTCACAGTACCTGTTATTAAATCACAGTATATTCAAAGGATGCATATTGTCAAATTCATGTGTATTACAAGTAATAATTACTCTTTTTGTACAGCTTTTAGAAATCATTACTTGAACAGTATCTTTAAATTCACTAATCTTCCCTTCTGTACTATCGTCCTGTTAATCTCACCTGCTTTCTGTTTCATTTCAGGCATTTGTCAACTCTAGGTTTCCGTATTCACTCATTTCTATGCCTGTTTCTTCCATGACTCTACTTAACATGTTCATTTTTTTTCTCTAGCTTTCAAACATATTATATACAACTGTAGCTGTTTTCATTACTTATTTTATACTATGTATCACTTTTCTTGAACTAAAGTTATTGATTTTTCTCTTTATTATTTTTTCTTTGGGTGTCTTTCAAAATTTAGTGCAAAGTCAGATATTGTAAATTTTTCTTAGACCCTCAGTATTTTATATTCTGATATTTATGCATTTGTGTTGTCATTGTTACTTCAGAACATTTTAATTCTTGTACTTTTGCTCCTAACATCATTGCTCATGTTCAGATGCCATTTAGTCTTTGGATGGTTTTTCTTACTACTGAGGGAAATCCTTGTAAGCACTTCACCCAAGTACCTCACAAAGAGTGGTAGGAGTGGGTAGTCATCCTTACTCAGTGTGTGCTCCAGGGATGCTTCTTCTAATACTGTATGATGCTTTACTCTAGATTTTGGTAGCTTGTTCTCACAAATCCTGAATACTCAAAGGTAACTTCAAATTTCTCAAGCTCTGTGGCATTACAGTTTTTTGTTCTTTGTTATTCTCCCCTGGAAACTCCTGCTTTGTTGACTTTCTCAGACTTCTCCCTTTTTCTTCAATTTAAGGAGACTTTTGCAGTCCATCTGATTTACTCCTGCATCCACCGTGTCCTGGAAGTGTTTTCTGGGTGGTGTATTGGTGCCGTCACAGGACTGGGATTTTTTTCCAATGTCTGGATCAGTTTGAGGAAAAGATATATATCAAAATATCAAATCTTCCAATCTGTAATCAGAGTATATTTCTGAATTTCTTTCAGCAGATTTTGTCATTGAAGAGATAGTGCATATACTTTGTTAAATTTATAATTAAATAATTGATATTTTAATGGCATTACAATTAGAAATTTTAAAATTTTATTTTCCAGTTGTTTGCTGCTAACATGTAAAATACAGATGATCTTATATGATTATTAAATTTGTTAGTTACATTAAATTCATTCATATTCTGTGTAATTTCTATGTATACAATTATTTTGAACAAATAGAAAAATTTGTACTTTTTTCTTTCTAGTGTGTTTCTTTTTTTGCATTGTAACACTGGGTAGAATCTACAGAACATTATTAAATATACACTATGAAAGTTGATCCCCATATCTAGTTTTCAATTTTGATAGTGATTAAGCTTTCACCATGCAGTATGATGATAGTGGTAGGTTTTGTAATTGTTCTTTTCTTGGTTGAAAGTTTCTTTTATTCTGAATTTGCTGACAATTTTAGCACGATTTTTTGCAGGCTTTTGTCAGGTGAATTTTCTACATCTATTGCTATGACTATAAAACTTTTTCCTTAATCTCCTACTTTAGTTAAAGCAATAGATTGATTTTCAAATGGAAATCAACTATATATGCATTGCACATGTTACTTGGCCATTCTGTATTAGGTTTTACCCATTGTTTCTGGCTTTCATAATATTATATTGAGAAATATTTGCATACCTATTCATGAGCATATTTTTCTGATTGTCTATTTTTGTAATGCGCTTGCTGGTTAGCTATCAAGGTAGTGCTGACCTTCCCTGCTTTCTTGCTTATGCAGCTTTGTTGAGATGTGACTGGAAAATAAACATCGCATATACTTAAAGCACACAAGATGAAGTCCTATTGCATGTATACGTTGTACATTTATCTTCTTGCTCAAGCTAGCTAAGATACCACCATGTAGGTACTATGTGGGTAGGTGAGAGGAGAGGAGAAAATGCTTGAGAGCCATGCACTGTGCAAGTTCCAAGTACATAGTGAATGTTAGAGTCTCTAGTCACCGTGCTCTGCTTTAGGTCTCCAGAACTTATTTACACTGTAATTGACAATTAGCTTGTCTCGAACACTTCTTCTCCCACCAGTGCTCTATGAACCCTGACAACCATCATTCTACTCCTTGTTACTGAAAGATACACTTAGTTTTAGATTTAACATTTAAGAAAAATCACGTAATATTTGTTTTCCTGTGCCTTTCTCATTTAACTTAGTGTAATGTTCTCCAGAATTATTGCTTTTATTATACATAATATGGTTTCCTTTTATAAAAGCAGAATTGTGTTTCATTGTTCACATGTACCACATGTTCTGTATACATTCATTGATGGACACCTGAGTCTGTGTCTTAGAAACTGTGAATCATGCAGGAGTGAACATAGAAGCACAAATATATCTTTGACAGGCTGGATTCATTTCCTCTGAATATATACTTAGACGTACAATTACTGGATCACATGGCAATCCTGCTTTTAATTGTTTTGAGGAAACTCTGTACTTTTGCATAATGATGGCATAATTTCCACCAAGAGCATAAAGAAGACTTTCTCCCATCTCCTTGCTGGCACTTATCTTTTGCCTTTTGGAGAATAGCTGTCATCAGGTGTCTGTGATATCTCATTGATTTGGTTTTGATTTGTATTCCCCTAGTGGTCAGTGATTTTTTAATGTGTCTGCTTTGATTTCTTTTCATATACTTGGTGGTCTTTTTTATGTTTTCTTTGTGAAAATATCTACTAAGATCCTTTGCTCATCTTTAAGTCTTATTTTTTAGTTATTGACTTCTGTGAGTTCCTTACATATTTTAAATATCAACCACTTATCAGTTGCATGGCTTAAAAATATTATGTCTCATTGTGTAGATTACATTTTCATTCTGGTAACTGTGTCTTTGCTGCACAAAGCCTTTTTAGTCTAATGCAGTTCATTGTCTGTTTTGAGTTTTTGCCTGTACTTTTTTATATTTTTAAAACTTCAATGCACCCATGGACACAGAAAATAATAAAAATCATTTGATTATTAAATTTATGACTATATAGCAAATAACTCTGTACAGATATATAAACCAGTTATACATTTAGCTAGCTGATACTAACAAGTTCAAGTCAAAGTTGTTAGTTAACTACCAATGGGAATTGGTAGTTAATCTAAAATATATCTGTACTTTTGACATCAAATCCAAAATCCATTGCTTCAGTCAGTGTCATGGAACCTTCCCCCATCTGTTCCCCTAGTGGTTTTATGGTTTTCAGGCTTTACAGGAAAGCCTTCAATGTATTTTGAACTGGTTATTGTACATGGTATAAGACAAGGGTTCAGAGAAGCCTTTTAAAATCAATTTGCAAGTGAATCTTTTTTCTCCATTTTCTAAGATATTTTCTGTGGCATTAGAATTGTTTCTTACTTGCTAGATCTCAGCTAGAGAAATTATTTGGGCTTATAGCTTTCTTTTTGGAAATTTTTTTACTTACAAATTCCATCTTTGTACTAGTCATGGGACAATTATTTTTGTACAGTTGTTGATAAACTGTCTTTTAAGGAATTCATTCCTTTTTCATAAAAGAGTTGCATAAGTTTTTTTTTCATAAGTTGTATAACATAACTTATGAAAAAGTTATTGTTAACATAACATATGTTATTTGTTAACATAACAACTTTTTCATAAGTTGTTGCATTTTTTGTATATTCTCTTTAGAAATTTTTAAAATTTGCCTTTCTAAGAAACTGGTTTTATGTTTCTGTTTCTTGCTGTGATGCTTTTTATTGATTTTAACATCTCATAAATATAATTGTTTCCTTATTTCCCTTCCACTACTTCCTATTAGTATTTAAAATGTAAATACTTTTTATTATTAATTTTCAATTCTCTTTTAGCTTCTTAAAAAGGAATTTTAGGTCACTTACTGTACTCTTTTTCTCTAACATAAACATTTAAACCAATACGTTTCACTCAAAGACTGCTTTTCTTGGATCCTACAAATTGTAATGTGTTTTCATTTCCATTAAAATAATCTTATGCTCAGAGAAAGTTTTATTTAATTTTCAAATATTTAAATATTTCCACTTCCAGATTTTAAAATTGATTCTTATTTCTATTATACAATAAACAGAATATATACTTTGAATAATTTCATACTTTTAAGGTTATACAGGCTGGCCTTTTGGCTTGAGTGTTCTAAAATGTCATTTATGTCAGTTTAGTTAATTGTGTTGCCTTTATATAGTTTTATTATTTCACATCTACTCATTCTATTAATTTATTGAAGTGGAGTATTGATAATGGAGCTATAATTGCAGATTTGACTCTTCAGTTTTTTCAGCTTTTATATCCTGAAGCTGTGTTATTTAAAATACGCACATTTAGATTACTCTATCTTGATAAACACTTCTGTATTTTTGAGGTATCTGTTTTAAATTCTGTAATATACCTTTCCTAAAATTGTACTTTTCCTGATATTAATATTGCTGTGTTGCTTTGCTTGACTAATATGTGTTTGTTTGTTTTGCTATGTTTTGATTTTTAATCCGTATCATTGTATTTTAAACCTTATTTGTTAACAAAGTATTGTTCAGTCCTGAGTTTCTATTCAGTCTGAAAATCTTTGTATTTTCACTGGAGATTTTAGGGAACTTGCATGTAATATAGTTATTAATGTGATTCACTTTTGGTTTACCATCATCCTTTTGTTTTTTCCTTTCTTTCTGATGTCTTCTTTTTTGTGTGTTTCTGTTCTTTTTCTACCTCCATTTGAGTATCTTGTAGTGTTTATTTTTAGCTGAAGTTTTGGATTACTAGCAAAATATTTTCTAATTTTACTTAATCTTATAAAGAATATTTACCTTATTATAATCTACTTTCAACTTATATGGTACTAGGTTATGCATATTGTAATAATCTTAAAGCCATTACTTCTTTTTCTTTTTTCTAATTTTTTGTTACCATACATTTTTTATTTTTTTTAATTTAAACTCATGGGTTTGTATTTTATTTTTATCTTTTTTATTAATTTTATTGAGAAACAAATAGCAATGAGACAGTTTCAAAAAGATTAATAGGTCAGTTTCAAGAATTAATACATTGCATATGGTTGTCTTCATAGTGGTTACTCATAGCACAAGATGCAGACATGATGTCCTGTCCAAACACCATTAGTACAAATCTTTCTTGTTGAATTAAGAGAAAGTAGCTGTATATCTATCCTATTTTATATATACAGATACAAAATGGTCATTTGTGTCCCTTTTTTTGTTTAGCTTTGTCAGAGATGGGCATTCCATTGCTATTTAAATTTTATAGGTGCATGAATTCAGCAAAATAATCCAATATACTCCAGTATGACTGTCAGCACAATGTCATTTTTCTTTAGTCTCTTAAAAAAGTCTTTAAAATGACAAATATGTATTGTACCATATATTTACCTTAGATATTGTTGTATGCACTGAACTTTCCATCTGGCTTACTTTTCTGCAGCCCAAAGAACTTGTGTGTGTGTGTGTGTGTGTGTGTGTGTGTGTGTGTGTGTGTGTCTGGCTCTGTCCACCCTGAGGATGGAGCTGGCACAGCATGTGGTGCAGGGGTTTGAACCACTGTCTGTTGGGACTACCTAAGCTTGCCTAAGCATGTGCTTTAGACTGCTGAGCTATCTCGCCCGCCCTTAATTTTTTTTTTTTTTTAAATTCAAAATCTGCTGAAGAGGGACCGGGCAGATGGCTCAATAGAATAAGCACTTCCCTGGCAAGCACTAGTGCCTGAGTTCAATCCCTGGTTCCACCAAAAGAAAAAACAAACAAAAAAAAACCTGCTGAAGAAAATTCTAAAGATTGATTTTTCCTAAAATATAAATATATATGTAAATATAAGTATATATTTTGCCTTTAGTTTTGAATAATTTTTTCATCAGTATAGAATTCTTGTGGGGGCTTGAGGGTAAAACTGACATATTAAGGAGTTATATACTGCATATAATTTTCTGGTTTGTTTCAGACATTGTTATATAACCAAAGCACAAATCCAGTTCATATATTTAAAGGTGGCAATTTAATAGTTACCTCAGTTTTTAAGTTTCTAAGCTGCATTTGATGTTATTGTTATTGCTGATGGTATCACTTTAGCTCTAAACGACATAATTGTTCTAACCAGCAGTTCTTCATGGTATTTCAAGGTTGAGATTGACTACAAGTGTCATAGAATAACACGGTGGCACAGTGCCAAAGAACTGGGGGCTGGGCCAAGCAGGCAGCACTGCTTATCTCAACAAATTGAAGAGGTAGGATCTTGCAATAGACTCAAAACCTCTAAAGCAGCTGCACCTGGAAGATTCCTTGAATGGTAGTCATTTCTTAAGAGCTATAAATACTAGTAATAAAGTGACCCACCATAGGAAATTTACAAGTATTATGCCAAGAATTAAGCTAAAAAAAGAAAAGAAAATGAGAAGACACTTAAATAAGATGTGACCTCAGCCATCCAGTTTTCCAAAGCAAACCTAGGGGGCAATGAGGTGGGACAATCTGAAAGCCACTCACTCATCTGGACTATCTGAAGTGGTAACAACAAAGCAGTTGAATGATGCTGTAGAAAAACCAAATCAGAAACAATCTCTCAGATAACTGCAGAGATGGTATCCACAGTGAAAACCATTTTAATGACTCTAGAACAGATACAGACAAAAAATAAAGGAGCTTAAGAAAATTATGGTATCCATGAATGCTCAGCACAGAAAAGAAATAAAATCCACAAGGCAGATTAAAATGGATATACAGAAAAACAAAAATTCCACTGAAAGTATTCTCAGCAGATCAAGCCAATGGGAGGAAACAATCTCAGGTACAGAAGACAGACCTGAAGTTAGAAATCATGGAAAGAAGGATTTCTTAAAAATAGCAAGGAACTATGAGAAATCAACCCAGTAGCTGCTAGACGAGGCAAAGAATAATAAGATTAGTTGGAGTCAATAAAAGATCAGGAGATGGCACAAATGATATAAAATACTGTTCACCAACATCATGGCAGAAAACTTCCCTAGTAGAGAAAATGAGTATGACATACAGGTATGTGAGGCATGTAGGACTCCAATTACTCACAATTTAAAAAATGTATAGCCATGCATACCCTAGTTAAGATTACAAAAATGCAATAAGAGAATAGAATCTTAAAATTGTTAGGGAAAAGAAACAAATCACGTATAAAACAAAGCCTACAAGAATCACAGCTGGTTTCTCAGCACAAACCCTCAAATCAAGGGGTGCTTAGAGTGAAGCATTTCAAGTTCTAAAGGGAAACAACCTTCAACTCAGACTAATGTACCCTGCAAAACTGTCTTTTAAAACTGATGGGGAAATAAGATACTTCCATGACATAGAATTCTTGTTTTACCACATTTTGTTTGAATGCTTTTAAATTTCATTAACCTTCTCTTCTGAAGTACAGTGCTTTTGGCATTTAATGTTATCTACCTTCGTTCTTCTGTTGCATGTAACATTCCTCCTCACTGGCTGCATTTACTGTTCCCTCTTGCTAAAGTAAGTGTACTTGCCTGTGGTTTTATGTGTTTTTATCTTGCTTTTATTTGAAATCAGAATTGAAATTTTATAATTTTATTAAAAATTGGAAAAATTTTAAAAATTATTTCTTCAAATATTGTATCCCATGCATGCTGATGGTTATTACATTAGATACAAACTGATAGAAAGAAGCATCCACAATATGCTTTATAATTGCTTTTTTGAGAAATAATGACTAATCTCTTAATATTGCTGTGTAAGTTTTGTAAATTTTATGCTATTTTTAATATATAATTTAAGATGGTTCTAAAAATAAGTCTATTTACCCTATATCCTCATAACTTAATAAAATGTGATAAGTGCAAACAAATTCAAAGATATGTTGTGATAAGCTCTGCAGAAGGATGTCTCAGTTCTGCATGACTGGAAAGCAAAAATTGAAAGAACTGTTCTGTATTGGGGTGGCTGGTTAGTGAGAAGTGGGGACATTTCAACAGAGCATTAAAGAATATATGCAAATGCATTTGGTAAAGGAAGGAGGAAGGGAGATGTGTCACATAGAGAGGAAAATATTGGACAAGACTTCAAGGTATAAATCAGCTTTGTTCTTTGGAAAATGATGAACCACTTATTACAGAAGTTAGAATTTTGAAGCAAAAAGTGTTGCATATACATGCATGCAGATTATGGGCGACCTTGAGTACTGTACCAACAAGTTTGTATTTTGCAATAGAAGTTGTGTGCTGTGCTTTTCTTAGAAGATTATTTGATAAAGATAATCAGATAATGAAGATTCAATGAAAGCAATCACCAGTTGTGGCTCTGTTAGCATCTTTACCAGAGTGCTCTTTTGCTCCCAATTTTCCTAATCTGTCTCAATTTCATAGATACAAATAGCTCCAAGGTAGGTGTTCAAGTGAGAGACTATTTTAGGTACTACTAGCTACTTGCCTTAGTCTTACTCACCTGGGAGCAGACTCTGTCCTAGTCTTTCAAATTGAGATGTTTAGAATGTTGGTGACTTTCCTTAGTTTGGTCATTTGTTTTACTGTGTTGGGAATGAAATATCTGAAACTAGCAAAGACTATTCCCAAAAATTACCCAGGGAAATATTAGGTTTTTGAAAACTCATCTCTATCCCTTTAAAATAAGATAATTTAAAAGAGAATAAAAATCTTGAAAATTAATGGTAATTTTGAAATAGAATATTTTGTCAAAATCAAATTCATTTCATTAAATGCCTGAGAAGAAGGCAACGAGTAAATGAGGTATGAATAACGGTAAGATGGGACAATTACCACCTCAGAAACAATATATTTGTAAAGTTAATTCCTCTTGAACATGAACAATCCCCTCACACTTGACCCCTTCCTATTGCCTCTCCCATGCTTGAACTCTCCTTGAACTTTGGAGATCCATCTTGAGAGTATGATACGGCCATCTCTTTTGCATCTGGTTATTTTAACTCCAATTTGCAGCCCTAAAATGGCAATTATGGTGATATATTGCTCAAGTCACCCGACATGGATTAGTATCGGGATCAGCACATTTATGCACAGGACTAGTGAATGGAGACTGCAGCTATGATTTTAAATGACTTGATTAATTCTGAAACAACATTTCAGAGTCCATTAGGTCCAGCAGGTGTTGGGGTGCAGACTGTGCATTTTCCCTAAGCAGCAAATTCAATAGAAGAGCCAAAGTATTTTGGATTTACGCATTTTCTTTCCTAGAATAATCCTGTTCGTTCTGTTACATGCTCTAAACATCCACCACCTCTCCTGAAAGAGATACTTTCCTTGTTTTGCCTCTACCCAAGTTTCCTGTGTGAGTTACTGACTGAAGCTCTGTTAGAACAACTTGCATAATGTGTTCAATTCTTGTTCATGAAGCCATTTGCATGACAGAACTTCAAGTACTCCTCTGCTAAAAGCTCCTGCTGACTCAGGTCAAAATAAGGCCACTTGTGCTGTTTATCTGAAAGCCCATTTCATCACCCACTTGTGTCAAGGTTAGAAATGTGTCTGGTTAATGCCTTGGTTCAATGCCTTTTTTCCCACTACTGAATGTCGATGTGCATGACATGCATCTCCCTTCTGCTCTCCACCCCATCTGGATGTCACTGCTCTAATAAAAATGAGTAGGGCTGGGGTTTACATTTAAGTTCTTTAGGGTTTTAAAATCCTAGATTCTTTGTCTAGTTGCATGGATTCTAAGGTGACTTTGAAAAATTCTTACAATGGGCCATTCATGCTTCATTACTCCTAATTCTTTTCTTTCCAACATAAAGAACATTATAATGGCTCTATAGTACACCCTTTGTAGAATAATCTGAAAACATGGTGCCATGAATTGTTCATTGTCTCTTCTCCTAGTGTAATGTATTTATCTCTAGTGTGGCACATGTTAACGTGCCTAGCTGTTTGTGCATCAGTACACTTTTGTTCTTTAGAAGTCATATGTTTTATCCTTATGTCAATCACAAATTTATCTGTATATCTAGGTATCCATTCAATACATTTATTGTACTTTTAATTACTTATACCTTGTGTTAGAAGTTCAATAAATGCTTTAACTAAATAAATTAAAATGTCCTTGGAAGCCAAACAGAGAACAAATCCTTACTCCCCTGCAATTAATACTACCTCCATAAGGATATAATGAAATATAAACAGGGTGTAGATATAAAATTTTATAGAAATGGGCAGAACATTTGGGTTCTTGTATCCATTTTTTGGGGGGGGGTTGGTGGCACAACTCAAAAGTCATATAACATCTCTTTATGTGGTTTCTGTAAGTAAAACTCTTTGTCTACTGTATAGTTGATATACTCTGTCTCCTTGAGAAGTTTAGGAATCTAAATGATTCAGGGACCTCATTTTCTAAACGTCCTGAGCTTGTGGAAGAGGAAGGCATGGAGACGGTGGGTGTGGGCAGCCCGCAGGCAGTAGAGGGAAGGAAAAGAGGCTTGCTCTTCCCCGCTTTTGCTGTTCTTGCTTTTGCTATTTTCTGCCACCTTAAAGTTTTCCCCTGTGCCATGTCACCCTGAGAACCAGATGATTATAAGTGCAATCTCCACAACCTGTGAGCTAAATGAACCCTTCCCTCCTTAATTTTGAGTGTTGGGTATTTTGTCTCCACAATGAGAAAAAAGAAACTAAGATACCTACCCAATTTATAAAGTTGTTAAAGGGTGACAAAAATATAAGTAAAATTATTTTGAAAACCATACCAAAAATTATTGAGATGATGATGATGATGATGATAATGAAGATGAGAGTTGAAAGCATATGATTATGTTTTAGATATGGTGTCCATGGGAGTTATATGTTGACAATTTGTCAGGAATAACTAAATTACTCTGCTATGCAAACTCCTGAATTAAAAATTTAATTTTATATTTAATGTATTGAGCAATACTGTGGACATTTCCTCCCCAGGAAATGGATGCTAAATTGATCAATAGTGGTTTAATTTTTAGTTTTTACTATAAGAGTATAGTGAACAAGAAGATGTAGGTTATTTAATTTTGATTAGTTATAAGCTTGGCTACAAAATAATTTTTCATATTGGTTTTAAAATTGAGGCACAGCTCATATTGTTCATCAATACAAGATCTCAGAAACAGAGACTTTTTCTATTGTATTCTCTATCTTGTAAATTTTGAAACAACTGAGATATGACACAAAAATGGGATAAATATCTAATTTTACTACAGTTAACAGCCTGAATTAGTGAATAGTACTTTATATTTATGGCCTGAGATGGCTTTTAAATATACCACACAGTTAGAACCTTTTCTGTCTCCCAAGAATTGCACTCTTCCTTGCAAAGATAGGGCTAGGCCCACTAACCTCTCACGTGGAAGAAAGGGAAGAACAGATCAGAATATAGAATCTGCTGAAGTTTTATGCAGCTGGACGATGATGCAAAACATAAGTGCTTATGAGAGGGGGCTTTGAAGAGCCCCACGAGGTGTTCAGCTTGAATAGAGTACTAGACAGAAGCTTCTTAAGCCCCAGAAGCATGTGGGAGGGAAGAGGATACATTATGAGTATCTTATCCCTGACTTCTGCAGTGAAGCAATTGATTTCTTGCTTTACCTGCATTAAGAAGACTAATCTGTTCTAACCAAGCAAGAAACTCCAGAAATTAACCTGAATATCTTTATGCCATAGTGAGTTTTTATGAATCAGAGAAACTTACAGAATAGAAAACTGCTATTTCTTGATTTTTTAAAAAAAGATACTTTCTTTAAACAAAATGAGTTAAAGTTTATGTCATCTTCATAGTCAGAGGAGATATGTATACTTAAAGAAAAATGTCAGATGCGACTCAAGCATGCCATAACTATTACCATTATACAGGTAAATAAATGCTACCTAAGTTTCTGTTCATATGCTCATGTCATAAATTTTTTTAGCCACCAACTCAATATAGAATTCTTAGAGTTAGAAATACATTTTTAAAAACATCTAAGAAATCTCCCATTCGTTTTAGTAATATCTCCAATATTATCATAGATGGTCATAGGGCATTCATTATTTACTGAGTAACCCATAGTTTGGTATTTTTAGTGAATCGAAAGCTCTCTCTCTCTCTCTCTCTCTCTCTCTCTCTCTCTCTCTCTCTCTCTCTCTCAATGAAATATACTACCTTATGATATCCCTTCTCCAATCCAGTTATAACTTTAGACAAAGACAGTTCAGATCTGCATTCCTCATCTGTAGATGTTCATCAAGTACTTGTGTGTAACACTAGTGTCTTTCTCTCATCATTTTATTTAGACAATCCTGTTCAAGTACTTCACTTATTTTTGGCGTGGTATATTTTCCAAAAGGATTTCTTAGGAGTTATCTTTCTCTCTACTTTATTTCATCACCAGTGATGTCCCTCCTTATTCTGCTACACTTAAAATCTTTTCCACATTTCTCTTCTCATACAAAATTACTGCAGGGTGATTTGGGAGCATCAGCGAGTGTTGGACTTTGAACAGATGGACAGAGTTTTAGGGTTTGAGAATTACACTGGAAAGCATCTTGCAAAGAAGGTCATTTCACAAAAGTTTGCTACATGCAGTTTGCCCATTAAGCAGTTTCTGAGGGGGCAGAAAACATTGGTAGCCCATTTTCCGAAGATTTATTCGTGAATTAGCACAAAACAACTGATCTTGCAAGTTTTATGTGGCCATGTATATGTGCCTCAGACAGTACAGCTACTATTTATGGGACCAAGCAAGAAAAATATTTCAAAACGAGGTAGGCTAAACATTTTTCCCAGGAAAGATATTTTATTTTGGGCTTCATTTATTTCAGTTATGTTACCACTGGACAGAGAATAGGCAAATTGAAATAGAAGAGGAATCAGACATGGGAAAATGTTTCATTCCTCCATTTTCTTCATTGTTCTCTAATTGGCTTTGCCTAATTGTATTTGTTGAAGTACAAATAATTTTATCCAGAAATGACTATTTAGATGATCATTCAGAAAACTGATGAAGGGCGGGCCTGATTGCTCAGCAGACTAAAGTGCCTGCTTAGGCAGAGCGCAGTGGCAAGGGTTTGATCCCAGCTTGCTGTGCCAGCCCCTCCGGGGTGTGCTGAGATGGCAGTTGAGACTGGGTGTGGTGGTGTGCGCCTGTCATCTCTGTGCTTGGGAGGCTGAAAACAGGAGAAGCACTATGAGGCCAATCTATGTAGTGAGACCCTGTAGACTCTCCTGTCCTAAATACATTAAAATAAAAAGAAAAAAGAAAAAGAAAACTTCGATTACATTACCTGTTATTTGAAATTGCATTTCTTTTTACATAAAAAAGAAAACGTTTTCTTTGTTCTAGTTTTAAATGCAAGGAATATTAAGGAATGTGAGTCCTCTAACCGCACAGATACAGTATTTACATGAAGCTGGGTAATGTGTGAGTGATGCTAAGGTGCTTTGGGGGTGCTGAGCATGGCTGGGCAGCACCACCTGGGTCTGCGTCTCGTGTTGTCCACCCCTCATTAGAACTTCAGCAGCTAACATCATCTCCTAATACTAGGCAATCAGCAACATTTTCTGACCCAAGAAAGTGGGCACTCACATCCTTCCAACTGGAGAGCAGACTTACTTCTTGCCTTGAGCACCTCTGAAGGACTCTCTGTTCAAGTCAGTGCTGAACTGCTCTGGAGCCTCCGTCTCCAACCTCCCCCACCTCCCACCCTCTGCACCACCAGCCTGACCCATTGTGTCTGTAATGAATGAGGAGGAGTGGCAACACCCCATTCCCCATCACAGACCTGGAAAATTCCATTGAAATCTTTCTTCTGAAGAAGAATCTGACCTCAGGCAAACAATACCCTTTGTTCACATCTCTCTGTTCCCCACCAAAGTGGTGGATTTTAATGGTAGATGTTCAAGAAAGATGTGCCAAATAGGAAAGAGGGGTATACAAATCCTTATTTTATTAACACTGTAAATTCTACTTCTACAAATTTTCCAATTTTTTCCTGCCCAGCAGCACAAAGACAGTTAGAGAGACTTTTGGTGACATTCCCTTTGTTTAATGAAGCTTGGAGTTATGGGCAAGTGCCTTGAACTGCCGTTATTATCTGCATGAGTGAATAAAGGCTGAGGGTCCAGATCTGTGCAGAGAGTTTTATTGCAAATAGGCACATTGATCATTCATAATCAGCCCTACCAGGTCAGCACTGCTGCTGTGCCAGCAGGCTCTGGAAAAGCTGACCAAGGGAGCAGAGTGCTCATAGATTAGGAGCTTGCTTTTCTTATACACTCCTATCTTTGCTTTCTTCTTACACAGTGAGAACGGAACCAAAATGCATTTGAACTGTGTCCCATACAATTAATCACAGAGGCACGCTGCTTATCGTAGAGTTCTCAATATTTCTGGGGTCGGACATCTTTCTGAGGTGCATTACTTGAGCATAAGGGTTTGTGCTGCGTTATCTCACATGCATGCTAGTGAGAGTGCTATGGAGTCATTTCACTGTAAAGGCAACATCTTCAGATTTCCTGATTTTCCCACATTCCAAATCACGTTCAGTGAAGAGCAGTTACAAGAGATCACTATTTGAAGCTTCATAGTGAATGTGAACTTGAGTGTTTCTCTCTTTATCATTTCTCTGGCTAGTAAATTTTGAGCTATGGTTTTGGATGCATCAATGTCCTGTTTAAAAATTAAACTTTGTGTAAGTTACTGTGTTTGAGAAAAAATAATGGCCATATTACTGTCATGATTCATCAGAGACATTTCTTTCTCAGCAATGTCTGTGCAAATATTGGATCATCAGCACAGTAACACAGGGATGCTGTAAAGTGAGGGCTTTTCTTAGGTTATAAACTTGGAAGATGTGAAAATATATATGCATTTTAAGTTTTACACCTCCCAGCTTCCCTAAAGAATAACAGATACAAGAGAATATTGACCATTAAAGGGTGGTGAGGATATAAAGTCAAGCAGATTTTCAAATCAAAGAGGAAGATTTTGAGATTAACAGCATACAGAGTACCAGACCCTTAATTTGAGGCCCTGTGTCATACGGAAAATGATAATGCTACCCTATTGTGACTTCAATGTGCTTTGCAATCTATTTTTCTACTGATGAAAAATTCACACTTTTATCCATACACCATCCTTTTTTTTTTACCTTCTGACCAGGAGATAAACATGCATCAATGGCAGGAAGAGTAAGGTCTTTTCTGAACTGTGTGAATGATGACCCCATGAGCTTGTTAGTATGATCACCTCATCAGCTATGCTGGGTCAGTACAGGATACACCAAAGAGTTGAGAAGGAAAATGCCACCAGTTTGTTAATCACTTTTTTTTTTAACTAAAAACAAAATTGTTTATTTGCTACAGGATCTCACTACGTGGCTTGGATTCATAGTGATCCTCCTGTCTCGGCCTCCCCAGCACTGAGATTACAGGTGTGCACCATCATGCCCCCTTTTTTGATTAGTTTTGTCAGAGAAGGGCATTCCATTGTCATTTAAATATTGTAGGTGCGTGAATTCAGCAAACATTCCAATATATTCCAGTAGTCCATAATAGTAGTAGGTTTTCCGTGATACTGGCAAGGTCAGAAGTTGTTGACTTGAGCCTTTTACAGCTCAGCATATTAATATGGCTTTACTTTTTATACTTCGTTTTTTGTTTGTTTGTTTTTGTTTTGTTTTGTTTTTGACAGAACTGGGGATTGAGCTTAGGCCCTTGCACTTGCCAGGCAAATGCTTATTCTACTGAGCCATCTCCCTGGCCCCTATACTTCGTTTTTATACTCTTCTGCTGGATGGTTAAGACCAAGATAAAGCAAGACCTATATAACAAGAAATGTAACTTTTATATGTGATGAGGTCAGTCAAATCCCCTCAGGATTTATCTTGAAACCCTGTACCGTAGTTTGTAGATCCTTTGTGAGTGTCAGTCATGTGGATGAGTTACAGCCATTGTTTGACCATTTTGCTGTCTGTGAAAGCCTGAGAGAATGTTTTCTTTCCATGTGACTCTCCTTAGGCCCACTCTACATCATCAATCACTTTCCTCTGTGGCACCATAATCTCCTTGATCAGAAAATTTGGGACACAACTGAGTTACATGATATTACAGTACAAGTACTCCTATGTCCTGAGTTTTCATTGACCTTGAAAGGTTAGGGCCAAAATGTCGGCTGTCCTTGAGGTCCTCCTTTTTCTCTAATTTTTGGTCTGCAAACTTGGGTTGTTAACTCTCCAAAAGAGAAGCTTATTATTATTGTCCTACAACATAGGCAGTTGAGCTTAACCTCACTATCTGTCTGAATATCAAACATCTTAGGCATAATATGGAACAGGTATTTTCCATCAAGTATTGATTTGTTAAACTTTAAGTCCCTCCAGAATATGGAGAAAAAATTTTAAAAATAGGAATAAACAGTTACATATTTTTACACAGAAATTTAGAAATCTAACCATACACAGCATTTTAACAGGACAAACCTATGACTTTTTTTTTTTTTTGGCTCTTGTTTCATTTATTACCTTCTTTTTAACATTTACTTGAAAGACAGTATGGCAGTAATTGGTATGTCATGTCAAGCAGTACATATTTAGAAGACCAGAATGACAGGCATTCCAAGCATGACACTACCATTACACGTTGCTATCTTCAGTGCAGTTGCTTAGGTCACAGGTATCAGCATATATAGTTAGTCAGGGTGAGAATCCTACCAATTGACTGCTAGTTTCAAAAACATGCTGAAGATTCTCAGGATCACTTCCAGAACCTTTTTATGGACATGGGCTTTGCATACTCAGAAAAAAAAAAAGAACCTCCAGGACCTTGGGGAGGCTGAATGTCTGCTTGACCCTTTTCCATTTCACTGCAATTGGAGTTACTTCTTTTGTAATTCCCAAAACTGAGCACTTCACATTGATTCACATTTCTTTAAGGAGACTGTCTTAAAAAATACAGATTTTTCCCTTACTAGATGGCTAGATATATGATATCTGTATTTGGTCTTTGTTGTTTTGGAAATGAATTAAATACTGCTTTGAAAATTTTTCCTTGTTTAAAAACAATTTTAACATATAATCCTTTGGAGATCTAAAGTTCCTGTTATTTTATAATTTTATAAAATTTCAAGATACTTATCAAAGAGGATTTATAAGTTGTGGTTATATAAGATTTTATGAAAGAATTTTTATTTATTTACTGTGTATACATGATATGCCTCATTGCTTTTTATTTCAGTAGCTCAGATAAGTAATTTATTGCCACAAACGCCTATAAAAATAACACAATGAGGGTCCTCAAAAATTTGAGATTAGTTAGTTGACCACTTGGCTTTGTGTGTGAATTATAATCTTCACAGGAATAGGTAAGAGATATATACAAGCAATTACTATGCTGTACAGTATTTTATTTATGAAACACTAAAGAATATGGCTATATATTTGTAATTAAGTTACTGATTGAATGCTATGTAAATAGTAATATATTATCTGAATGCTTCATAAATGATAAGTATTTGAAAGAATTATATAGAAATAATTCTACCTCATCATTGTTCAGAAAGTTACTTGATATATTTTATTCTTCCATAACATTGACTATCATTCTGTTGTAGACAGAGTTGTAAGACATATTAATACTGTTCAGAACCCTGGAGATTAAATTTTTTGTTCGTTGTTCTGAATTTGTGATATGGTCTGACAATTGAAGTTATTAGTTTAGAATCTTATTGTGAGTATACATACTCTTTTGGAAGAATTCTGTATTGATTTTTCTATTTTATCCCTTTCATACTCAAATTTTTAAATACTGCATTAGCAAAATTATACTAATAACTGAAGGAAGGAAACAATTATTTAATGTTTTCTCCTTTACAAATACCTGTGGAAATTATTATTGTAGATCATCCAATATTTCTTGCTCTCTTTCTTCCACATGCATAGTAGATTTGTGTTTTCTGTCCCCTTTGATGTTAAACATGGCCGTGTAATTTTTTCCAGCCAGGTGATCTGTTTTACTTGTGAAAACCCTGGGAAACTCTGCATGCTTTAGCATGTTAAATTCTCCCTGCTGCAAGACTCCTAAGGGTATATTTTAAGGTTAGACTTCTATCACATCTTTGTGAGACAATGATAACAAGAGCCCTGGCCAGGCTCATGCTGGATGTCAAATATACTTTTATATTATAAAACAAGGAGATCTGTTTGTTTTTATAATAGAATACCCTGGCCTATCTTGACAAAATTAGTACCCAAATTAGTATAAAAATTAGTACCCAAAGGAAATGTTATAGTGTGTGACAAGAGTTTAGCTTTCTGGAGAAAGGTAGAGAACATTTTGGATGCTTGGATCATAGCCAGTATTATGTAGTGGGAAAACGTTTGGTAAAATTATTATTGATAAGAATGGGAAAACAAGATCATGTACTTAGTCAATTTGTAGATTTCAGTAAAGTGGTTAAAATCAACTTTAGTAGCTTACATTGGCTGGTGTTGGCTGCATTTGATGTTATTATATGAAATAAATAAGATCAGGAACAAATTAGACTACAGTTAGGAATAAATGGATATAAAGTATAAGAGTTCAGTATCCTCTAGATCAGAAAGACAAACGTTTCCTGATTTCCACTCATAATATGTAGAAGAAGGAATTTGAGTCACAAGGGCTGATTAATGCTCAGTCTAGTAGCCATAGTCTATGGGTCAAGTTAAAGCAGGTAGCTACTTAAATTACTTAGTTCTGATTGCATGACGATGTCTTAGAGTCCAGTGGAAGTGATATCCTTTAACATTTCAAATGGACCAAGTGAGTCAAGGGTAGTGTGGCATTTTTGAACAAAACTATAAATTCTACATATCAATAACTAAGTTAGTCAAAGATACATGGCAATTGTAAGAAATAGGAGAAGATGTGCCTGCAGCACTTGACACTGACTGAGCAGTAAAAGATAAAGCTGTTACTAATTTTTTTCTATGGATTTCATTAAAGCACTGGAAAACTATCTCTATTAAAGACTTGTGGATTGACATGACCTATTGTGAGTGACTATGATATACTATCCGTTCATAAAACTCAGCAGCATTCATTTCGAACTTGAAGAAAATTCATAATACCATCTGTTAGTGTTAAGGATTTTCAGCTGTGAATGTTTCTGTGTTATGGGTACTTTGTAAACAGAACTAAATAATGATATAAATCTTTTCTTCCCATTGCTATATTTATAAATTACCTACTCATTAGATGAATTAACTAGTCATTAGATAAGACTATTTTTTAAAAATCAGATAAAATTTTATGTTAGATATTTTCTCCATATGTTAATAATTATAGCAATATTTAAAGCATCCTACTAAAAAAGATTAATATAATTTTCAACCAATTTAAAGATTAATTCAGTATGAAGCCTTAATTTCCAAATTTCAGCTGCACACAAGTACAGAATTAAAAGAACCACACGCTTCTCCGATGAGAGCATCAACAGAGATCAGGTAAGGTAAGAATAAATGTTCACAAAACAAAGATCACCAGATGATGTTCATGCCCACCAATTATCATTTTAAAATGGTGAAATTATTCATTATAGCCCAAAGCAAAAATAGCACAAATGTTCATCAGTTGAAGAATAGATAAACAACGCATGACATATTCACACGATGGGTTCAGCGTTCAGCCACATATAGTAGTACTGACTTATGCCACAACGTAGATAGACACTGGAAACATTAAGCGAAATGAAAGAAGACATGCACACAATCCTATGTACTGTATATTCCATTCCATTCCTTTATCTCATTCAGTTTAAGCAAATCCATAGAATAAGAAAGCAGATCAATAATTGTCGGCAGTCAGGAACGGGATATAGGGAATAATTACCAGTGGGTATGGAATTTGTTTTTGGGATGATGAAAATGTTACAGAATTAGATAATGATGATGGTCATGTATATGGGTCAATAGACTAAAAACTACTGAATTACATACTTTAAAAGGTAAAATTTGAGAAACATTAACTATATCTTAAAAACAACAACAAAAGGATAGAATTAATGTAAATACCTAATTGTAGAACAACAGTGAACCAATAATCTTGAACCAATGATCTGAAGGTGATTCTCTTGATTTTGTATTTAATTACTCTAGGCACTACTCTATAGAGTTTGGAAGGTTGTTTTATTGATTTTTTTTGTTTTTCATTTTTTAAAATCCTTTATTTATTTGATAGAGGGTGTTGCTACACAGTTGGGACTCATAGTGATCCTCCTGTTTCAGCCTCTTCAGCACTGGGATTACAGGCATGTGCTACCACACCAAGTTTTGGTGGCCAGCACAGTGTGTCCAGGGTTCTGGAGCCCACATAGTATGCTGTACCAGGCATTGACCCTGGGTCCTTGCACTTGCCAGACAGGCACTTAGACCACCGATCTATCTCCCCAGCCCTGTTTATGTTTTTTTTTTTTTTTAATGTGTTTAATATAAGATCTACAGCATCTCACTACACAGATCAGACTTGTATGACACTCCTGTTTTCAGCCTCCCAAGCACTGGAATTACAGGTGTGTGCCACCATGCCCATTCTCATTCACTGTCTCAGAATGCCCTGGGGACCAAACTTCTGGCCCTGTGTCTGCATAAGCAGGCACTTTAATCCATTGAGCTATCTGGGAAGCCCTCTATTTTTGTTTTTAAAACATACAACAGTGTAATCATAATAAGGTTAGAAAATCGAAATAAAATTATTTCCATGGGTAGGATTCTGTGAGACAGAGCTGAGAGTAGTGGCACATAGCTGTAATCTTAGTACTCAGGAGGCTGAGGCTGGGGCAAGAGGATTGCTGAGAGTTCAAGGCCAGCCTGGGCTACATAGTGAGAAGCTGTCCCAAAAAAGAAAAAAAATGTAAAAGAGAAATGACTTAAAAATCTGAAATCTCTACTGAAATATTACTTCTTGACGAAAAGCAATTAGAGATACTTTAATATAATTCAATAGGAAATTGTGGTCAGTGAAGAATTTGAAAGAAAGAATATTTGAGGAACTTATTCAGATGGCAACATGCAAGATTGAGTGAGGTTGGGAGAACCTGAGGAGGGTTACTAGCTGGGCAGCAAGAGTTGTGCTGGTGTGAGCTTGGGAGTGGCTGGAGGAAGATGTGTGTGTGAAGACCAGCGGTGCTGTGAGGTCACAGGGAGATCATCCACCTCCCAGTATTGTCTTGCATGGAAACTACTAAAAATAGTTTTAAAATAATTTGGCTGCACAAAATAGACTAACTCCTTAGAGCCAAAATAAAACACAGGAAAGTAAGTGGCTGTTGAATCTATAGGCCTGATGGGATATGAACAGATATACATAAAGTCTGGGCATTCAAGTTTTATACAAGTGTGATTGAAGGCAATCATGTATTGCTGGAGTCAAACTATCTCCACTTCTTCATGTCAGTGAAAGTATTTAATAGGATTTACCCTTTCAGTGAAGGAAAGTCGAAAGCACACACACAAAAAAGTAATGTTTGTTGAAATGTACATACGAACACATCCATTGAAGACACTCTCAGTTAAACTGGATGTGGTGTGGATGCCTGTAATCTCAGAACTATAGAGACTGAGGCAGGAGGATAGCCTTAAGTTTAAGGCCAGCCTGGGATACATAGCCAGGTCTTATCACTAACATACCATACCACACCATACCATACCATCAACCAGAAAATCCTACTTATGTTAAATGCAACTGCAAATTAAAATTTAAACTATGTAAGAAATTCTAATGTTGTGAAATATATCCCACAAAAATCATCCAAAAAGAATTTACTCTCCAAAACCAGAAGTGTCTATAGACACATCTTTTTAATATGTTTAATATTTCAAAAGGGTAACTAAAAGAATAATATTCATAAAACCTAAAGGACATTGTGAAATAAAAGCCATCAAAAAATAAACCAAGAAAAGCTAAATATGAACAACAATGAATTAGAATCTTGGAACTAAAGAGAGATGTAATATTTTGACATTCCATCTTAACCCATTCAGAATGGCTAGTATCAAAAATAGAAAAGACCATGCTGATGAGGAATCAGGGTGTGATGGTTTATATCTAGATGTCCCTGAGAGCCTTGTGTGCTCATAGGTGGGGCTTTGAAATGTGACTGACTTATGACACATTAGAGCTGACCTACTGTCGGAGGTGAGGTCTGGTGGAGGAGGCAAGTAACTGGGCGTGACCTGGGAGGATCTGTGTCCCCTCCAGGACTCTCCTTTGACTCTCCCTGCTTCCTGGATGCTGTGAGAGGAACAGCTTTACTCTGCCAGACCCATCTGCCCTGGCTCTTCTGGCTGGTGCCAACTAACCTTGCAAAGACTAAAACTTTTGAATTGCGAGTCTAAATAAAACTTCTTCTTTTAGTGTGATGTGTGAAGTCCCAACAATAAGAAAATGACATGACAGATTTTTGGCAGCAGAGAACTGGGTTGTTGATGTTACTCTACCTAACTTTATGGTTTACAAGCCTCTTTAACCAGTTCTACAGGGGAAGTTTTAGAAAGGATTGCAGATTCCAGTCAGAGAAACAGCCCTAGGATGCTTTGAGCTGAGCTTGATGGGAGATTGTGATCTGAGCTCAGAAGGCCAAATTGCTGACAGAAATGCAGATAGTAAAGATCATGCTCAGGGGACAGTTGAGAACAAGGCCTCCATTGGGGGTTGGAGTTAAGCCTCGTGTATTGTGCCCTGGCAGGCATGTATGCCATGTCATAAATCTGTAGATTTTGCTTGTATCCTGAATCTTTGTAGGAGACTGAGATTAAGGGCAGAAGACCAATCTGGCAGAGGAAATTTCAAGGTAAGGGGCTTTTAGTCAGCTCCACAGTGAGATTCAAGATAAAAGCATAGCTGAATGATTTGTAAAATTTTGAGTTTCACTGGAAAGTTGGAGCCTATAAATTTGGAGCAGAGGAGAGCTCAGATTGAAAATATTAGCCTTACAAAGAACCCAAGTGCTTTGCAACAGAAAGTTGCAGTTTCCTCAGTTGCCCCAGTTTTTGGCCTACAAGAGTAAAAGGCTTTGCTTTGAGAGGAAACTTGAGTGGTCATTCCTGGAGAAGGACTTGCTAAGGGATTGAGTTGCAGGATTTGATTCTCTGTGCTCAGCCATTCAGGAGCATTGAGGCTTCTGCAGCCATGATGCAAAAGGACCTAGATACTGCTGGAGCTGACAGAAGACCTTGGCATTGTCTACATGGTGCTAGTTTTATGGACATATAGAATACGGGAGTTATAGGGCCATGGAGGCTTCCACCTAGCTTTCAGAAGGTAGGGATTTCTGGCACTGTGCCCCTGACAGGGCAATGTGTGAAGCTGTGAGAGTGAAGCTAAAAGAGCAGTGAAGACCCAAAGAAGTTGAGAAATCCAGGAATGTGAAATGTGCAAGGAAAGCTGCAAAGAGTAAGCAAAACCAGGTAAAGAGAAAAGCCTGAACTTCATTCCCAGGTGTACTTGTTCCCTGCCAGGCTTCCTATGGTCCTTCATCTTGTTATCTAGACCAGCTCCCCTTGTGCAGTTTACATACCTTACAACTATAAGAGCTGGTTCTGTTTAAGGCATGGGAAAAAGAATTATCAGTTCTATGTAGGACAAGCATATGGACCAAGTTCATTGCGTCATGGCACCTCATAAATGCTACCAGGCCATCCATTCTGTGGGCATGGTCATGGGAGGGAAAGATAGGCCATCTGGTATGAAAATGTTACAGCAAAACCTGTCAGCTAACACAAGAACCAGTTTGGGCTAGGAATAAGCTAAGCAAGTGAGAAACAAAACAGACAGAATTTTAAACTGGAAAGACTGTAGAAAGGAAGTATCTGAACAAGCAACTGAGTCAATTACCACATGAAGAAAAGGTAAAGATTTGGCTTTGGATATAGCTCAGCATTACAGCACCTGCCTGGCAAGCACAAGGTCCTGAGTCCTATTCCCAGTATTTTTTTTTTAAAGAAAGAAAAGAAAAGAAAGGAAAAGAGAAAGTAAAGATTATTACTAAGAAAATTTTCTTATTGTACACCTAACTTTTTAAGACTGACACATAAGATAGAAAAACAAAAGAAACCCCAAAGAATAACTGATTAATAATAATAATAAAAATAATAATAATAATAGGAATACTTGTAGGCTTGAAAGGGTGAAAGCATATGACTTAGAAAAATAAAACCAGATAAATGAATGAGAGGACTTTTAAAAAGCATCATACCTTGCTTTAGTAAACATTGGTAAAGATATGTTAAGCAGAGTACATGAATCAAATTGTGTATCCTTGGATACAAATAGGATGAATTCTATTTGAACTCTCATTTGCCTTTCTCCAAAGAAATGCTATTACTGAAATCCTTCCTAAAGGTTCTAGCTAAGTGGGAAGTGTAATGCAAATATTTGCAGATGAGTCAACTCCATTTATAAATAGTTTCTTAATATTTTGACTTTCTGATGGGAGTCTGCCAAAGTGAGGGGTGTCTCATAGATGGCAGAAGACAGGAGAGGTATACATAGTGTATCTCACTGATCTATGCAGTAGATCAAATACCCAGCCCAACCTGAAAGTGTCAGGAATTCCATTATTGTCTTTATGCAAATTTTTTAAATGGGGAAGTTGTTTGTTTGCTCATTTTGTTTTGTTCATTTTAGCCAAATGCCCTTTCAACATTTTTTAAAAAATTATTTTGGCTTCATTTGTGTTCCTGTTTCACTGTTAGGCCAAATATTCATTGTTACATTCACAGTTTATTGCTGTTTTTGACAGTAGAGGTACAAAATCCTATCTTGTTATTGGTGCCACATAGCTTTCTGCATAAATATTTAAATATACTCTTAGGGAAGACATATGGCTAGATCATCCAGGAACTCTGGCGTCCCATGGGCAGCTCCGCAGCAGGGCACAAACCTTGAAACAGCTTGCCCAGTTCTCTCTACTTTACTTCTCTGGGACAGGACTGTAGCCTTCTTGTATAATCTACAATAAAATCTAAAGTTACATGAGCTCAGTACATTAATTAATAAATCAGTTTATTTCTCTGAATTCTCTACCACTATGAAAATCATGTTCTCTAGCAGGGAGGTTTTGACATTAGATTTGGTTTTCTTTTTACCTCATCACATAGGAAACAGTCTTACCGATAAAAAGTCTTCTAGGTCATTCTTGCTCTTGCCCCTATGCTATTCTCAGAATATGCCTATTTATATGATATCTAGTAGTACAGCATATGAGATGTGTAGAAACTTACATATGCTCTAGTCAAATCTAAGGAGTTATTATTAAACAAATTTATTCCCAATTAGTGCTGTTTTGGGGAGAATTATAGAGAAAACCTTTTTTCACAATCTCAAAACTTTATCATTCAGTGTTGACCAAATTATAGTGGAGATTGATTACATTCATTTGAAAACCCATCTGTTCATACCAGATAATATTGTATTTTAATAGATGTGGTTTGAAACAGACTGAAAAGTATGTTTTAAAGTTCACTTCTATTTTAATCCGTTTATAACTTTACCATAAGTCACACATGTGAAACGGAATTACCCATATGAAACAGGTCTTTTTTCCTATTACAAATAATTCGTGCTTGAAAGCCTCTAGGATTAGTAAGAATGCAAAGGAATGTCTACCCAGTTGAAGTAGAATTCATAGGGCCAGGGAGATGGCTCAGTGGAATAAGCGCTTCCCTGGCAAGCACAAGACCCTGAGTTCAATCCCCGGTTCCGCAAAAAAAATAAAAATAAAAATAAAAATAAATAGAATTCATGAAGGCTTGGAAGCAAGAAAGAACATACATGGTTAAGAAGCACAAAGTCTATACTGTTTCAAAGACTCAGTTAAAATATTTCATAAAGAAAATGAGGAGTCAATTCAATTCAGTGATTTAGAACCCTGGCATAGAAGAAATATTTTTAAATTTTAATACCATTCATAATCATCATATAGTATATCATAATAATTTCGTAATGACCATATATCATCTGTGTTCCATATTATACCCACTTATACCATATTATACCAACCACAGAGAAAAAAGCTACAATTCCCAGCCCTCAGGAAATGGCAACCTAATTAATTTTCTACAGATTCAGAAAGACTCCCACAAATTTCTGTAGATGTCAGTAACAACTTTTGAATGAAGATGAAATAACACTGTAATTGCAACTTGGAGACCTCAGTTTTCCTCCTAAGGTAGGTGTTTGTTCTCCTTTGGTGTCTGAAAAAGTCCTGGCATTACCACTGCTGATTATGCCTCTTCATGTATGAGGATTTAGAGCTAAAATGTCCCTTAGAGTTTCATGCATGTGGAAGGGGATTGGATCATGGGGTGCTACGCTCACTAGTGGATTTATCCTTTGGGGCCTGGCTGGAGGTGGGTTGGGGGGATGACCTGGAGAGATGTATTCTTGTCTCCATCTTCTCCTTTTCTTTTCTTTTTTTTTTTTTTTTTGTGGTACTGGGGATTGAACTCTGGACCTTGTGCTTGCCAGGCAAGCACTTATTCTACTGAGCTATCTCCCTGGCCCCAATCTTCTACCCTTGTTCTTTGCTTCCTAGCTGCCAGTAGTTGACATCTCTCCTCTTTCATGGCCTTTGTCCCTACCGTTTTTGCCCTGGAGCCAGGCAAACATGGACTGAAGCTATGAATAAAAATAAATCTCTTTAAGTTGTGGGTGTCAGGTATTTTATTCCAGTGACAAGAAAGTAACTGAGACATGTATGTTGCTTTGCTGGGTGCCCAATGTCCTGTATTCTCAACCTGGGAAGATCCTAAAGGCACAGTGTCTGCATTAGGCTGGTAGAACATGATGCTTTCAGCAGAATGTGAAAAATGCCCTTAGCCCAGCCTCTGAGCACTTCATCACCTGCACTATCAGGCCACTCTACTGGAGTCCTACTGCTCAGGCCTCATAAAGGAATGTCAGACCCAGTCTCTGGGGACAGGCATGAGAGGAGATGTGCCTACAGGTTGCTCTCTCACTCTCTTTGCTGTCCTTGCTAAAAAAATTTCTTCTCTTTAGGACTTTATGCCCCAATACAAATAATCTATGCAAATAGATGCCCCTGGGCTTCTAGCTAACACTTTGTGAGATGCAGAAGCATTCTACTTTGCAAATAAGCAAGAGCCAGAGAAGACAGGAATAAAAGTTACAGTAGAGTTCACTGACCACTTTAGGCAGGCACACGAAGACAGACACTAAGCCCAGCTCAGAGAAGTGAGAGTGGGAGCTGCATGACTCCCTGAAATATGGGTAGTGAAGCAGAGAACCTGAAGGTAAGCTAGGATTCGGTAGGCTACAAGGGGCTGAGTGAGCACACAAGCAGCCAATGTGGTATTCACGAAGGTCTAAAGGCAAGAGAAGAGAATGCATTCACTTTTGAAGATCAGACTTTGGTCTTCTTCAAAGGCCTAGTCTCAAAGTCCAAAAATCTTGTATAAAGCCCATCCTCTCTGTTTGTGATTCATCTCTTCATAATCCTCTTTTGCACTTACCACATTAAGCCTTGCACTCTAATTATTTGTGAGTATATTTATCTCCCATTACTAGCGGATAAGCTGATGGTGGGTCCTGCTGAATTATTTTTCCCATCCTGCACATCAATAATCCCAATGGCTTGCATATAACAGGTGCTTAATTAAAAGCAATATGCTCGAAGTGACTGAGCGTGTTTGGGATAAGCAGACACATGTTCATGAGCCGATGGGGTGGCTAAGGAAAAGCTCGATGAGGTCTTGTGTAATTTTAACCTTCTTGGTGCTAGCAAAGCATGTGTGAAGTAATGAGCAGTCATTTTGCTCTTTAAACTCTACTTATTAATTTACTAACACTATTAAATGCCTACTCATATCAGAAACCATATTTTATTTCAGAAGTAAATTAATTATTCATACAAAATGTTATGGCATATCTGTGAGGATGAAAGTCTAATAATAAAACCATTATGTACCAGCTACCCTAAGGAAGAAATAGAAATTAACTAAACATTATAGCAAAAAGTTACTTATCCTAACAAAAAGGCAAATCAGCACAGAATGGTGGGTTCTCCTTCAGCTGTGAAAGAGAACATTCTCTTGAACTAAAGTTATCTATACAATTATGGGCAAAATAGTGTGACTAGATAGCATATTACTGTGCTGCAGCACTTGTCGCATGAGGAAAAAGTTTAAATGAGTCTTATGGTGAAAAGGATACCAAGAAAAATACACAAAATGCAAAATAATGTTCAAATATAGCAGTATTTGACCCTGAAGTGGTAGAAATTATAATAGCTATAAATGGGTTAATCTGGTAAATTAAAACAAATACTTTAGGAATTGATTTTAAAAATCCAACAATATTTTCAAAGTGCCCAACTTTAGACCTCGTAAAAGGAATGTTGGGAATAAAAGGGTGAAGAAAACATGGTTGATCCCCACAGTCACAGGTTCTGCACACATGTATTCATGGGTAGGATGTATTTGAAAAACTGAATGCATTTATCATTTCTTTTTATTCTCTTTAAAAATAAAAAGTGAAGCATTTAGGAAGTAATTTAGTCATAATTTTAGTGACCATACAGAGGGGGGTCTCAGAAAGCCCCTAACACTTCTACCTCTTCTACTGTGTAAAGACTCGATGTTGGGCTCTCTTGCCCTTCTGCATATAAAGAAAGTTCCATGCAGAAGCAGAGACTAGCCCTCACCAGATCCCGAATCTGCCTGTCTTCATCTTAGACTTTCTAGCCTCAAAACTTTGAAAACAAAATTTCTATTTCTTTTTGTTTGACTGTTTTTCATGGTATGATTTTATTTTTTAAAATTTTTATTTATTTTTTAAAGAATAGAACATACTGATAGAAGAAAACAGCATTAGAAATGATGCAAGATTTCACTAAACAAAGTAATAGGAATTCAATAATGATTACTGTATTACATGATGCTGTCTTATTTATAAAAGGCTGATTGTTTTCTAAATATGCACAGTCTTTTTCTTGTCATTATTTCCTAAACAATGCATTATAACATCTATTTACCATTTTCATTGTGTTAGATATTAGAAGCAATCGAGCAATGGCTTGAAGTAATGGAGCATGTGTTGCATATCAGTTATACACAAATATTATGCCATTTTATGTAAGAGAGTTGAACATCAGGATTTTGGAATGTATGAGGTGAGGAGGAATTCAGAAACAAACTGTATGCTTGAAAAAGGAACAGTAGGTTAAAACCTGGGGAATATAAGGATGTTTAAAAAGCAAAATGAAAGAGCATGTTAGGGCCGGCGAGGTAGCTCAGCAGATTAAATGTCTGCTTGGGCAAGCTCAGGGACTGGGTTCAGTCCCTGGCACCACGTGCCACACCGACCCTTCCCCTGGGCATGCTGAACCAGCGATGAAGTTCAATCATGGTGGTGCACGCCTGTAATCCCACACTGGGGAGGCTGAAAATGGGAGGATCACTACCGCTCCGACTACATAGTGAGACCCTGTACCAAGTACATTTTAAAAAAAGAAAGGAAGGAAGGAAGGAAGGAAGGAAGGAAGGAAGGAAGGAAGGAAGGAAGGAAGGAAGGAAGGAAGGAAGGAAGGAAGGAAGGAAGGGCGAGCATGTTAACAATAGCTTCCAAGTTCCCTTTTCTCTTTGACTGCTCTCACTTCTGTTCCTACCTGTCCTGCAGAGATAACCAGTATTGATTCTCTCACAGTTTGTGTACTGGAGTCGGGCAGGGGCCATCTGCTTGCAGGTGGACAAGGATACACCTCAGGTGTCGTTAGCTAGGCTGCATTCTCATCGAAGGGTTAGCTGAGGGAAGATCTACCTCCTCCCACCCAAGGTTGTTGGCAGAATCCATCTTTTGGTGGTTTAAGGATTGAAGTTTTGGGTTTTTGCAAGCCAGAAGTTTAAGTCTCCTCCTCTGCTTGAAAGTTGTTTACCTATAGGTTTTGTCATAGACTCTCAAGACCTTACTTCAGAGCTAGTAGAATGTTTCGCTTCCATCTGCTAAGCATGTATCTCATATGATGAAGCATGATTGTGAGTAGGACACCTCCTCATCTCTGTGATACTTTATTGGTTATAGGCCTGCACAAAAGGGAAGAGATTATAATAGTGTGACGTTCAACACCCAGCAGTGTGTCACCTTAGAGTATGTCCACAGTCTACACTAATTTCTTTTTTTTTTACACTAACTTCTTTTATTTTTTATCATGAATGTAGGTATTCTTAAAATAGCTATTATATACACTTTTGAATATTATAAGTGGACTCATCCAATACATATTATCATGCAATTTGCTTTTCTAACACATAATTATTTTGATTCATTTATGTTCATATGTCTCACTGTATATCATGTGCATCATTATGTAAGTCTGTCATTAGACTGTCACCAAACTGATTTCTCATTCTGCTATTGATGATTGGCCCTATTTCCAGCTTTTGCTATTATAAACAATATTGCTACGAGCACTTTAATTCATATTCTTGCTGTAATTGTAAAATTGTTTCAAGGATTATAATCCATTTTTTACACAGTGGCCAAAGTAAGTGACTATAAAAAAAAAATCAATTTAAAACTTTCTAGTGGTCTGTTTATACTGGGAATGAAATTCAAACTCCTTGCATGGTTTATATGGACTCCGTCAGCATCTCTGACTTCAGCTTGGATTCACCTTATTTTTGGCCCCTATGTTCCACAGTGACGGTTCTTTTTGAAAATATTAGAAGTTTTTTATTTACTTTTTTGATAGGGTCTTCTTACCTTCTTGCTAGACTGCTCTGCCTATTGCCTTTGAGATGTGGCAACATGTTATCAGCATGCTCAGCACAGCCCTACGCCCAGGGCCCCTGGCCACCAAGGCCAAAGCAGCTTCTGACCCTCAGTCAGGTGACTAGTTAAGTTCTTTACAAAGGACCTATCAAAACAGTATCCTTTTCTTTCACTTACTGATGTCCATCCAGGTATTTATCTTATTTTGAATGTAAGCATCTTGAGAGCAGGGTTCTCGTCCTAGGACTGACCAGCATGCGCACAGTACCCAGCTGCGTGTCTGACACGACACCTATGAATGATTTTTAAAAATTCTAGCAAATGAGTAAAGCAATAATTGCCATGTGAGGACTTTCAAAAGCAGAAGGTAAAAGGGAGTGAGAACCGCTTTCTACAGACTGTGGGTGGGCTCAGGATCTTTTGTTCAGCAGCCTTCTGGTTGCCCACAGACATTCACAGAAGGCAAGAATTCTGAGCTATGAAGAAATGATACAGCAGTGCTGATGAGCAGGTCTGGCAAGTGTCAAGAGAGCCTGTCTTTGCAGGCCAATCATTCGGCATTTAGTTGTTGACAGGCTTCCTGGATCACTAATTAGAACTGTAAAATTTCAGGTGAATGACAGTAGCTTAAGCAGTAATTCTGTTTTTTGCAGCTGCAATCACTGGGCAGCTAATGTTATAATTGATGGACGCTGCCAGTTACTGAGATAGATGGAAATTAATACTTAAATTACCATTGTTAGAGGTCATAATCACATTTTCAGTGGCATCCAAAAGTGGTGTTTTTATATTGCCTCAATCAATAAAACTGTAATATAATTTTTGGGCAAGCAAACATATATTAATACCTTGGGGTGGTATGTTCATATAAATACATATGTGTGTGTATACATTAGATTTTAAATTTTAATCTACAACTACAGTCAAGTTCTAACCCATCCTTCAGCTCATAGTCTTTTAGGAAAACTACAAAGAAAATTAAACTGCTAAACAGAAATCCTCAAACATAAATTATTTATTCCATAAAGGATGTTGATTTTATCTTGGAATTCTTATAATTATTGATCATATTTTTATTTATATATGTTTCACCATGTTGTGAAGGAAATAAAATTTTTGGAACCTATTTAAAATGAAGCATAACCAACCAATTGACCCTGTATCGGCAAAGCAGTTTTTCTCTTCCCTTCCTTCTTTTTTCCTTTCCCCCATCACAGTTGTTCTTTCTCTTTGAGAAGTTTTTATTTTTCCTTTCTCAATAGCAATTGCAGATTTTGTACCTTATTTAATTTTTTCGTTTCTTATACTAGGGAGACAAGATGATGTTTCCACATGCGAATTTGACTTATTTCACTTATGTATATGGTCTCTAGTTGCATCAATTTATCTATAAAAGCCTGAAGTTTGGGCTAGCGAGATAACTCAGTGGTCTAAAGCACCTGCTTAGGCAAGTTTAGGCAAGTGTAGGGATCATGGTTCAATCCTGGGCACCACATGCCTCTCCTGCCCTGCAGCAGCCCTGCTCCCAGAGTGAGCTGAACTGGCCACAAAAAAAAAAAAAAAAGCCTGAAGTTTATCCTTTTTTTTCCAAAATTTTATTGATAAACAGCAATGAGACAGTTTCAAGTCAAATCGGTAGTACAGTTTCAATAACTAACACACTGCATATATTCTTCTTAGTGGTTAATTACTGTACAAGATGCGAACTTAATATCCTATTTATAAACACCATTAGAACAAATCATTCTATTCATTAAGAGAATGTAACTATATATCTATCCTAACCACTTTGAATACACAGTTACAAAATGGACATTCATCTGTATACCCCTTTTTTTCTAAGTTCCGTTATTTGAATATTATAGGTGTGTCAGCAAAATATTCTAAAAGAATCCAGTAGCCAGTTTATCCTTCTTTATAGCTGAGTAATACTGAGTAATACTGCATTACATAAAAATATCACATCTTTTTTATCCATTCCTTGGTTGATTGGCATTTGGATTGTTTCCAAGATTTAGCTGTAACAGTTGTGCTACTATAAACATTGTTGTACATATATCACTCTCATAGGATATTTTTAATTCTTCTGAGAAAACACCTAGAAAGGGAATAGCTGGGTCAAATGGGACCTCTAATCCTAGTTATTTGAGGAATCTCCACACTGAGAGCACTAAGCTACACTCTCACCAAGAGTGCAGAAGGGTTCTTTTTTTTTTTTGCCACAACCCCACCAGCACTTTTTATTCGCTGATTTCTTGATGTTAGTCTTTCTTTCTGGAGTGAGATGGAATCTCAGTGCTTTAATTTGCATTTCTCAGATGACCAATGATGTTGAACATTTTTGCATGTATTTATTTGCAATTTGTATTTCTTCATCTAAGAAGTGTGTATTCACCTCTGATGTCCATTTTTGGGTTGGGTCTTTGAATTTGAGGGGTCTGATTTTCTCAAATTCTTCATATGTTCTAGATAGAAGTTCTTTGTCTGAGGGACAGTTGGCTAAACTTTTTCCCCACTCTGTGGGTTTTGTTCTCATATTATTTATGATTTTTTGATGTACAGAAACTTTTTAATGGGATAAGATGCCCATTGTTGATTCTTGGAAGTACTTTCCATGGAGTTTGACATTTTGTTCATGAACTCTCTGCCTACCCCTATGTCTTCAAGATTTCAACCTACTTTCTCTTCTAGGAGATTTACTGTTTTTGCTTTAATATTTAGATCTTTGATCCATTTTGACTTTATTTTAGTGCATGGTGATAGATACGGGCCTAGTTTTAGTCTTTGGCAGGTGGAAAGCCAGTTTTTCCAGCATCATTTATTAAAGAGGATATCTTTCTTCCAGTGAACATATTTGGCCTCTTTGTCAAAGATGAGGTGGCTGAGTGTGTTTGTAGTTGTGTCTGCATCTTCCAATCGGTTCTATTGGTCCTCAGGTCTATGTCTCTTTTTTTATTAGCTGATTCTACATCAGTTTTACATTAGAATTGAGGATTTGGAACTACAACATTTGCCCCAAAATATCAGGTTCTCTTAATTCTTCATGCTTTTGTTTATGCATTTATTTATCTAAAATTGTCCTTTTAAAAGAAGCTAACACTTAATCATTTCCACTACTTAACTGAAAATTTTGTTATGTTTTGTTTTGGTACTGGCGATTGAACTCAGGACCTTGCACTTGCCAGGTAGGGGCTTATGCTGCTGAACTATCTCCCTGGACCTAACTGAAGTATTTTTATAGAAAAGTCCTCTTTGCCTTGTCAGACTTGGATAAGTGATCCCGTCTCCTAACACTTAGGGAATTGCTTTGTGCTAGAATTAGCTCTGTTAAACTGAAAGTATGTATTTATCTGCTTCACTAGAATGTAAACGGAAATTCTCCATCTTAGCATCTTCATATTCTCACTGTTTGAAAGGAATGATTACTGATAGTTTCATTAAATCATTGTGTACCCTCTTTTAGACACTGCAAAGTAATGAGGGCATTTTCCTCACTCTGAAGTGGGTTGATGAATTACTGTTATAAGTTTTTGTTCATTTTATCTGGATGCATTTCAGAAAACATCAGATAAAATTAGTTTGATAAACCACATTATTTTCAAAGGTGTTCTTCTTTCCTTTAAGGCATTCCTAGAGAGTTTATGTGTGATGCCTTCCTTATCTAATGCCTAATTGTATTCTTCCTCTGTGCACAGTCAATTCTTGATTCTCCATGGTCATGGTAGGAAGGGAGAGCATGGATAATCTAAAAATCTCATTTGCATCAACTGCCTGTCTCACCAAACCTTTTGCCAGAGACAGTAATGAGTGCAGCAAAGCTAGTGGAGGTGCAAATGAGCTGTGAAATGGCAAAAGCTCTGGCTGCCAAAGATATAGGAAATGAAAGGCTTTGAGCAATATACATCTTGATAGTTACAAAAAGCATAGAATTGCCTATATGTTAATGACGAAAACAGTCTTTATGATTGATAATGAAAAATTCTGATGTCTTCTGCTTGGTAAGAATGTGAGGACTTGTTTTAGTCAAAAGTACATGGTTGCATGCATGTCATGTATCAGTTATAATGACCAGGTCTGGCTATCCTTAAATCATATGAACACCTCCTATTATATTCTGTTCACAGAGACATTTAGGGAACATTATATTTCATTCTAAAGTTTAAGGGGCAGTTATAAGGCAGGTGTGTTAGCGCAAGTAATGCTTCTCTGAACACTTACTGAATTGCTACTTTATTTCAGTGCAATTGATAAGGAAATTCCAGCTGGAGTTTTCAATACCCATGTATGTATTTTGATTGCTGAAACTCATGGAGATAGAAGAGATCTTAAAACTTTGCAAGACATACTCTCTGTGTTGGTCATCATCCTCCACAAAACAAAAGAAGTAGGGTGTGTGTGTGTGTGTGTGTGTGTGTGTGTGTGTGTTGTCAGGGATTGATGTACATCATTATGAAGGCTGGCAAACCTGGAATCATATGGATAGGCTGGCAGCCTGGAGACATGGGAAGAGCTGCTTCTGTAGTAGTTCAACAGCAGAGATGAAAGACTTCCTTTTACTCAGGAGAAGTCAGTCTTTCTTCTATTCAGACCTTCGCTTGGTTGGCTGATGTCCACCCACAGTGGGAAGGGAAGTGATTTGTTTTGGATTTCCTCAGAATTGGTCTCACAGAAACAGTCAGAAGTTGACCACAAACCTAGGCATGTGGCCCAGTCAACTTGACCTAGATGAATAACTATCACACGCTTTTCAGTTAGGTGATTAAAGGAACTCAGTGAAGTGGAATAACCTTCTGGTAGTTAAGCCAGGCTCACATCCACATCTTCTGATTTCTTCATTAGTTTCTCTTCTACTGTACAACACTGATTTCCCACAACAGCGATAATAAGAAGAAAAGAAGGAGAATTTATTTCAGAATTATATGGTTCAGAAATAAATGTCAATGTGTTCCATTTTTGTTAAAAGTCACATTTCTCAGTGACACTTCAGAATAGTGTATCTAGCATATTTGGTACCCATATGAATTGACAGTAGTACATTCCTATCATGGTTTTGGGTTTTTGCAAGGGGAACAATATAATACAGGACACATTTTATAATACTAGTTTATAAGAAATCCCCCAAGAATCATATACAACAAATGCAGGAAATCTATTTACACACTAAATACTAGACTCCAGCTGAGGTCCTGGATCCTAATATCCTGTATGAGTCCAGATGAAAACCTAGAGCTCATAACAATGCCTCCCACAAATCCAACTGGAGGCTTAGAGCACACAACAAAGTCTCGCGCAGGCCCCCTTCACAGCAGAAAGGCCCAAAGTCAGTGGTGGAAGCTAGGAAGCCCATGCCATCAGGATGAAGGATCTGTGCTAGCAAGCTGAGGGATCTGAACTGGATTCAAGAAACAATGCTCAAGGTAAGTACCTTGAGCAATGCTCTCCTGAAAAGTACCACAGCCATCGTCAGCGACAGTGAGGTCTCAAGCTCCTTCAGTAGTGAGGAAAGCTGAGTTCCCATCAGGAAAGCCAATGCAACAAGCTTCTCAATGGCTGGGATGTGCACCTTCTTTCCCTGTGGAGCCAGGAAGTGATGCTCATGATGAGGACCAAAGCTCCTCCAAAGTTCATCAGGAAAACCAGCATGACAAGGTCCTCCAGTAGAACAGCCCAAGAGAACTAACAGCTTCCAAAAGCTCCAAAAATCTTCTCCAAACAGCATCACTAACAGTATTCCTACAGCTTTTCCTGTTTTGCCTTTATCCTGCTGGCAGCAGTGCTCAGGTGGGCCTCCTGTACCCAGCACCATGCTAGCTCAATTCATCTGGGTGTAAGAAGTTGACTACCAGTTAGCTACCCACCACAGTTCTTCATCTTTTACAAAAATTAAAAATTTTATTGAGATGTATCACATACCATAAATACTTTTAACTATACAATTGTGTGTGTATATGTGTGTGTTTGTGTGTGGAGACTGAACTCAGGGACACAGATACACAGCCAATGACTACATGCTTTTTTATTGTTTTAAATTTTGAAATTTTTGAAACCAGGTCATTCCAAATTGCCTAGATTAGACTCAAATTTTACTCCTCTTAACTCAGCTTTGCAAGTGTGGGAAACACAGGCATGTAGCATTGCATTCAGTGTTTTTAGATAAATGCACGAGGTTTTAGAAAACTCACTATTTCCAGGAAGATTTTACTGCTCCTGAAAAAAAGAGTATCATTCTACTCCTTTTGCTGGAAAGCACCAATATATTTTCCATCTCTATATATTTTTAAGCTATTATGAATAATGCTGCTGAAAACATCTGTTTATAAATTTGTGTGAAAACATATGTATTTAATTTTCTGGGGTATACGTTTCAAAGTGGAGTTTCTCAGTCATATAAAAATTCTCGTATTTGAGTTTTGGAGAGATGTCAGACTTTTCCACTGCAATTGTACAATTTTACACTCCCAATAATGTATGGTATTCAAGTCCTGTGTCCTCATCAAGACTCGTTATGGTCTGTCTCTTTGATATAGCCCTTGTTTTAGGTGAAAAATTATGCTTTATTAAGGTTTTCATTTGTGTTTCCCACTATCTAATGATTTTGAGCATCCTTTTATTGCTTCTTGGCCATTGATATATCTTCTTCACAGAAATGTTTACTCAAATTGTTTGCATGTTTTTTAAATTCAGAATTTATAAAGTAGTAAATTGCAAGTTATTCATATATTTTAGCCACAATTGTGTTATCAGATACATGATTTACAAATATTTTCTTTCATTCTGTGCATTTTCTTTCCATCATGATGAAGTCTGTTGAAGTAAAGGCTTTTAATTTCAATGAATTTTGATTACCTATTTCTCTATCTTACCTATGGATTTGGTGTCATATATGAGATATGTAATCCAAGGTCACAGAGACTTATGTTTTCTTCTAAAAGTTTTATACTTTTCACTCCTATATTTATTGTATGATCCATTTTGAAGTAATTTTTGTCCAGGTTGTAAAAGAAGGATTCAACTTCATTCTTTTGCAAGTGGGTATCTACTTGGTACAGCATTATTTGTTTAAAAAAAAAGTATTCTTTCCCATTCAGTAATCCCAGAATCCTTGTCAAAAGTCTATTGACCTTAAGTGTATGGGATGGTTTTCTAATCTAAATTATATTATATTCCATTGATTTATGTGATTATCCTTTTGACAGTAGCAGACTATCTTGATTATTGTAGCTTTGTAGTATGATTCCAAATCAGAAAGTGTAGTGCCTGTCCTTGGGGGTGGGGGGACTGACACAGTGATTGAGACTGGGCATGGTGGCACGGGCCTGTAATCCCAGCACTTGGGAGACTGAAAACAGAATCACTGTGAGTCTGATCGACATGGTAAGACTCTGTAGACCCTGTACTAACCACATTTTAAAAAATCAGGATGTGTGAGTCCTCCAATTTTTCCCTTTTTGATGTTGTTTTGATTATTTAGGGTTCCTTGTATTTCCATACTAATTTTAGGATCAATGTGTTGATGCTATGAAATACTACTAGGCATATTGATAGGGGGTACACTGAATTTGTAGAGTGGGAATTAGTTCCATGTTAATAGTATAAAATTTTCCAGTCTATGAGCACAGAGTATTTTTCCCTTTATTTAGCCCTTCTTTCATTTTCAACAATAATATTTTATAAGTTTAGCATGAATACTTTACATTTTTTGACAAATTTATTTCACTTTTTATGCTATCATAAGTGGGATTATTTTCTTATTTTTGCATAATGTTTAATGCTAGCATGTAGAAATAAAATTGATGTTTTACTGTTGATTTTGTATCTCTGTTGCTTCCTAACACTTTCTTGTATTTTCCAAAGCTTATGGGTGGGGAAAGGTAGCATCCTGTTCAACTGAGAACCCCAAAGGAAGAGAGCCGGAGCATGCTCTGAATGTGACAGTTAAATCCTGGAGAACTAGTTTTGCTCAGTGAAATGCTGATGGTCTTAGATATAGATATTTCTTTTGATATGGGAAAGGTGTAAAAGTTGAGGGTACTCTTGAAAGCGTGGACCAGTACTTGAGGTGACAAGTGAGTACTAAAGAGAAGGAAAGATGAATTAATTGCAAGGTATCGTGTTGACCTTTTATGCTATGCACATATATTCCTTGATTGTAACTAATCTTGTCTTATGATTTTTGAAATAATGTGTTTCAGTATATAGTTCAGTTTTGCCTAAACTTACTACATAGCTCAAGCTGGGCTCAAACTTGCAGTAGTCCTGAGTGTTGGGATTACAGGCATGCCCTGCTGCACCTGCTTGATTATAACAAACCTTTAATCAGCACCTATAATACATTTGTGTATGATTTTTATTTGACTAAGAGATTGATTCTTGAATGGGATCGTAATTTGTGATAATAAGAAAATTAATCAGACAGAGCAAAAGAATGAAGTTCTCCGGTTAATCTTATTCTATTTAGATAGAGGGTTTCCATTATGTTATTTAGTTTACTGATTTCCAAAGAGCTGGAATGTTATAAAATGTATTTGCTTTAAACTTTTACTGGACTGAAAGGGCAACATGGCACAGTGTCTACTACAACAAAGAGGAGGAAAAGGACAGAGAAGGAAATGCACGAGAGGAAGCACTTTAGATTGTTATACACTAATATTATAATACAGATTTACCTGTGAGGTAAGGACTGGTATTGGCATCATCCCTTCTCACTGATGAGAAAAAATTTAGCAGAATTTGAAACTGTCTACCATAGTACTGCTAGCTAGCAGGCGGTGAAATCAGGTCACTGATACCAAAATCCTTGTTTGCATTCTCTTGTCTTCTGTTCACAGGATAGCTGTTTTCACATAAGAAATATGCCAGAGTGACCCTGGAAAGGAATTAACAATGGGCCTTTAGATATGTAAGCTGGGAAAGTGCCAATCTTTCCCAAGTCTTCATTTACACAGTTGTACAATAGGGATCCTAATATCATATCTTGACATGGTTTTAAGATTTGAATCAGAAAAGTGATTGTGAAAGGGCTTTGCAAAACTACAAAGGCTGACAGACAGAAGGCATGGACAAGCAGAGGCAGAATCAATCTCAGCCTGTCACTAGGTCCATAAATGATTACAAGTTATTTGTCTTTATAAGAAAGTTGTGTGCTCCTTTTAGTGCCTGAAGAGTTTTAGTTTAAACAATGCTGACTGACAAGATTTGCTCGGGGTCTTCCTACAGAATAAAAGCCTTCAGGAGCACGAGATGGCCCAGCTCTGTCCAGACTCTGTATTTAAAGGGGCATGATGGGAAGACAGCTGTCACGGCTGTGCTTGACTGGGAATCTGGCAAACTGCTTAGTATCCTCCGGAACAAGAGATGGAAAGATCTTGTAGCGTGCTCTGCCTGGGGTCTGCAGGAGATGGAAAAGATTGCCCTATTTGTTATATTTATTGGAGATATTATTATTTGTTTTATGCCGTGTGGAAGGAAGGCCAGAGCTATAATCTATTGATCATTTAGTTTTATGAAGTTCTCAAATGGGTGATCTGGTATTTTTCTGACAGAGAGGCTATGGTTCTTGAACACCAGTAATAAGGTTGTCATGTAATTTTCTTCTCAGCCTTTTTATTGCTTTTTATCTCTTTGCTGATATTACCTCTCCCCATCCTCACCTCACCCCTCGCAACTGACTTTTTATTTTATTTTATTTTATTTTATTTTATTTTATTTTTTCTTCTAGGGCTATATTTAGGATAAGCTTGATTCATTCTACAGAACTTGTCCTATGTGTTTGCTAAATGACCCACCTTAGCTTTCCTGTTCATCCTGAGATGCAGTCTGCTTGCTGCAGCTGCTATTGTGAAGTCCTTTCAGGAAACACTGGAGTTAAACTGGGGGAGAAATAGGTCAGGGAAGCAGAGACCAAATGTTCATTCTGCAGCCACAACCCGAGCAGATGGGTAACAGGATGGGGTGCCCCTCTTTGTGAGCCTGGTTTTCTATGAACTTTTTCTGGATCTCCTGAGATTTGTGTTTCTTTAAGATCCCAAAGTGCTGTGAACAGAGAACCATGGAAGGTGGTGTCTTTCTAACAAAAGGACTAAGGTCATTGCCCTGATGCTTACTCTTTACGCAGAGAATGAAAAACGAGAAACATCCTCTCTCCCCCTTAGTTATCTAGGAGTGTGCTAAAGAATACAGAATCCACTGGGAAATCCTGCTATAAAGCTCTTCTTTCCTTTGGTGACAAATGAGTTGTATTGTCCAGTTGTCACTAGTAGCCACCAGCTAGGTGAAACTCTTTTTGCCTTCATGCCAGGCAATCAAGTGAGAAAGGTGGATCCAAGGCATTCCTAGGTTAGTTTATGCCTTTTCTCCAAGGAACATCAAGTTAAGGGAGAGAAGCTGTTGAAACACAAAAGCAAAAAGATAAGTGCACCCTTAAGGACTACCTTGGAATGTGTGTAAAGGCAGCGGAAAAATTAGTGTTGGCAGCCAGTGCCCAGGCTAGTGAAGAGTTAAGTGCTGAGTGACGGCAGGAGGCCAGTGTTATAGCTGGGGAACAACTGCCTAATGTCTTTCCACTGGGCTGCTTAGCAGAGCTTCATTACAACTGTAATTGTGTGTCTGCACAGGCACACCACACGGAGGGAGTGCTCACAGTAAAGGTATGATTGTATTGCCCGCTGCCATGCCAATTACTGGATATTAATGGCAGGATGGCATGCATATGCCGGAGCTGGGAAGCAGAAGGTTAATAGATGAACAGCACCAGAAGAGCCCATTTATCAGTTTCTATTTATCTCTCCTTGGGAGGTGGCAGGTTTACAGTAAATACCTTCTGTCCTCCTAATTTCCTAATGATGGGGATAATGATGGAGAATGGTGAAGTCATTAACTGGGACAGGCTCTGTGCATCACTCTGTCAACCACATCTCCCCAAGACCTGCAATGAGAAGTGATGGGCCCCAGCTGTTCACTAGAACCCAAGCCCCTCCTGCAGTCCCTTCCACCCTCCACTGCAGGCTGGAGAAACAGCTCCCCAAATGAAGAGAAGGGAGGCCCCAAGCACAGTGGAGAATGAGGGAAGGGGTGCAGGACTCTCCAGCCATGAATGTGGCTTTTCTGCTTGCACAAAACCTGGAAGAAGCAGTCTTGACACATGCTAGAAGGCAGCACAGAGATGCCAGGGTTACCATGAAATGGACGGAAAGCTGGGTAACCAGTCAGAAATGGAAGTGAGTGTGATAGGGGAGGGAAGATTGGCACATTTTACCAAATGTTCACTTCAGAAGCTGGGAGGAATTTAAATAATATATGGTCCATTTTCTTACTTCACTTCTAACTGGAACTAAAGATGCTAGAGAAAAGCCTTGACAGAAGTGAAGTTTTTGACTTTAAAATCTTGAAGACAAAGTAAAACAACACAGTTTTCTTTGGATGTGCTTCTTTTCCTAACAATGATCATAAGGTATCTGCTTCATCTACTTAGAGAATCTTTCAATTTTTGTTACTGCCTAGTAGTACCTTGGCTTTTGCTTCAGTAGTTTATAGAGCTCTTCAAAAATCATGATCTTGTTTCCTATCTTTTTACTAGGGATCCCATTAACTATTCCCAGAATTTACTTTCTTTTACTTGAATCAAGCTGTTACTGTTCTTACATGTGTTACAGTTATTCTGTGAGCAAATAATAAAGAATTATTTAGGTAAAAAGAAGGACAAAACATGAATGTATATTTTAGTGACATGAGTGGGCTCAAGATCAGGCATGAAGTTAAGCCATGGTAACACACTGAAAAAAAAACATTGATATGACTCTCTCTCTCTCCCCTTTCTTCCCTCCCCATTCCTCTTCCTTCCTCTTCCTCTCTCCTTTTTGCTTTTCTTGCTACTCTCTATCCACTTAGTATTTTTCTCCTCTATAAATTCACTTTCCATTCAGCTCAGAACATAAGTGAAACACAGAACTGCTTATAATATCTAGCTTTCTGTATTTCATATTCACACCTTGAAGAGAGACCACACCAAGGTGTCTTCATCTGTTTCTCTCTTCCATTCCAAGGCTGGAGCTTTGGTTTATTCTCCTGTAGCCAGGACACTGGCCTCGGTTATATGGATGTGTGTGCTGGCTGCACATGAGCATTAGTTATGGGCCTCTAGAAGAAAGGAAATTGAGCCGTGAAGACTGCTTATTAGGTGCTCACTATATGCTAGACCCAAGAAAGCTACTTGCTTACTTGGTTCCTAGAGATAGGAAACTGGGAGATCATAGTCTTGTGAGGTCGCATCTCTTGGGAAATTCAATAGCACTAAGGAATTTCCAACATCATACCTGGGTAAAAATCCTCATTTCTTTTATTCACTGGCCCTGTGATCACTGTCACCATCTTTATGATATCAGTCTTATAACTGGGATGATAGTAATGGCACTTACCAAACGAGAACAAATGAGACTCAGTGTGTAAAGTGCTGACAGCACTCCACAGAAAGCCCCTCTATGTGTGTTAGTTATCACAGTTGTCAGCATGAATTTTCAGTTTGATATATTTTTTTCTCCCAAGATGAATCAGTCATTTTTAGCAAACGTGATAGACTGTGTTTTCAGAAATGACTACAGCAGCATTTCTAAACCTACCTGCTATTCAGGATGCCCAGCCAGAGAAACCATGTGGAGATGGCAGTGGGGAAGAGGGGATTGTTCAGAGACGGCCTCTTTGAGGAGGCACATGTACCCTGAGGCCTGCAGGAGAAGGGCTACAATGTGAATGGTGAGAAGGGTTGGCCCTGGAGGGACTAATGTTTCAAAAATCCCTGCAACTGGGAGAGACTTCCCACTTTGGCTCAGTGTCAGAGTAGACTTAAACTATTCTTTTGTAATTGGTGGAACATTTTGAGCTTAAGGCCTAGGAAACATTATGAAAACATGAAGAAATCTGTTTGGTTACCCTTCTAACAACAAAAACATACCTTTTTTTTTTTTTTTTTGGTACGTCAGATACTAGAGAAAATGAAACAATAATGTTGTTTGAAGTACACTCAAGAAAAACATACCATTGATTCATTGATGGTTTTTTAGAATTTTATTTGTATTTTTTATGTATTTAGGACAGGGTCTACAGGATCTACACAGTCTCACTACGTAGACTGGACTCATAGTGATTCTCCTGTTTTCAGCCTCCCAAACACTGGGATTATAGGCTTGTGCCACCACACCCAGTCTCAATCACCTCTCAGCCCACCCCGGGGGCGGGGCGGGGCTGGCACAACATGCTAGGGATTGAACCAGCCTCTGTGCTCTGCCTAAGCAGGCACCATTGATTCACTGAGATGATTCTATAAAGTAGCATTTAAATAACACATCATTCAGAAAGATCTGAGCCATACAGCATCCAGTCAGAGGTGGTTCACACATTCACTACGAGTCAGTCACTGCTTTACTGTGTGGCCAGCCTGGCACTTGGCATTGGGAAGTGCCCTTCCCTCTTGGGATGCTTACAATGTAGAATTAAGACCATAGATAAGCAAGCAGAGACTCTATAGTATAATATTATAAAATGTATAAGGTACTGGTGCTGATGCATCTGGTATGGATTTGGGATGAAATCGGGGATTATTACTTTCAAATATAAGAATTTCAGTGAAAATGTTTACTTGGTGGATTACCTATGATCATATTTAATCTTCAATTGTTTATATCCTGCTTCTGCGATGTGTAGGAAAGCTTAGCACATGAAGATTAAAAGTACAGATATATTCTAAAATGCTACTAGCAAAAAGAACCATGAAAAGTAAAGTAATGCAAATAATGCTTGGTTGATCTGCTGCTTGGAGATTTTGTGTGAGAAGATGTTCAGCATGAAGTTTTG
>NW_004524744.1:2088777-2110527 GCF_000260255.1 Octodon degus
TATATTTAGTACAGGGGCTACAGGGTCTCACTAAGCAGATTGGACTTGTAGTGATCCTTCCTGTTTTTCAGCCTCCCAAGTGCTGGGATTACAGGCGTGCTCCACCACACCCAGTCTCAATTGCTGTCTCAGCATGGGGGGAGGGGGCAGCGGGTAGGAGGGGAGCCTCCCCTGCATCTGCCTAAACAGGCACTTCAATCCGCTGAGCTATCTGGCTGGCCCTGGAAGTATGCTTTAATTCTTAATTATTTCTACTGTTTTTCTTGAAGATACAAAATATTAGGCATATATAACACTTAGGACTGAGAAAAACATGAACAATACAAAACGCCTTCTGGTAGGATAGTAATAGAGACTTTCTGGAGATTATTTTCAAAAAAATATTTTAAAAATAAGGGATGGAAAGTCCAATAATTCACACTTTGTAAAAAAAAAATCATATTATGATAACTGCCCCTTATTCCAGATGCCAAGACTGGGGCATCAATTAATGTCTCTTTCCCAAACCAAATAAATCATTAAGTACTGTTGAATCCGAGCATGTGAGCTAATGCAGACTCATCAACTTCTTTACCAGTTAATATGCATTACATTTTCATTGGGAGTTTGTATTCAGTTAATTATTCAGGAAGAGAATTTAGAAAAATACTCAGATATTCAAAAAGAAAAAGAAAGCAAAATAGAAGCAGCTTATTTATTTATTGAGACAGTATCTCCCTATGCAGTTCAGGCTGGTCTTGAACTCACTGTACAGCCCAGGCCGACCTTGCACTCACAGTGATCCTCCGTGCTGGGGGTGATAGGACATGCTAACACATATGGGTACTGCACTGAATTTTTTTCTTCTTACTTATTTTTGTCGTTGTTTTGATACAGGGTCTTGGTATGCAGTTTGGACTCATAATGATGCTTCTGCCTCATCCTCCTCAGTGCTGGGATTACAGGTGTGCACTACTATGCGCTGGTTCGGGGCTGGCATGGTACACCTGGGGTTCTGGGGCCTGCATGGCATGCAGTAGCAGGGATTGAACTCAGGACCTTGCACTTGTCAGGCAGGCGTGTAGACCAACAAGCTATCTTCCCAGCCCTCCACTGAATTCTTGAACTAAAATTATAGATGAGAATGAGCTTGGTAGACTTAAAATAGTCATAGAAAAACAGAAAACAATAAACAACTGATTTGAAGATAACATTATTATACAACAACAATGGTCAAATTCCTATTACTTTGTTTCATGAGGGTTTATGTTGTTTCTAATGTTTTAAAAATTAAAATCTTCAAAAATTAAAGTAATAATAATAAAAACAGAAAATAGTCATTGAGAGTTAGTAGATTTAGAAGAGGCATTAAAGCCAGTCTTGTACAAATCTTACATTGCAACTAAGAACACTGGGGCAGAGGGCTGAAGTAGCTCCAGTTTGCCCAGACCTCAGCTAGAACCACTGCATGGCTCTCTACAAGACCACGCTCTCTGCTGTCTCTGAAATAGTGTAGACAACACCAATATGGAGGCTTTAGCAAGGCCAACATGATATGCTTTTGTGAGTGGAAGAAAAGGTTATTTTGAGGCTAGTTTCTTCCAATAAGAATCAGAACATCATTTTCAAGCCTAAAGGTTAGGTGGAAGGGTTATGGGGAAAATGGGACAACACCTGTGAGAAATACAGAGAAAGGTCACCTGTGACTAGAACTAGACTCTAATAGGGGCAAAATAAAGGACTGTATATCCTTGGTCAGTATCATTGAGTGTAATCTCATGGTGAAATAGCTAAACACAAGGTATATTGAAGCTGGTAGTTACTTTCAATATGTTTGTTGTCTATCTGGTTCAGTTTTTCCTTTACACTTAGAGCAGTTGCTGTTATGTAGTATCTGTTCAATAATATTTACCTAATAAATTATCACTTGCAGGATTAAGAGCCCAGATAAAAAGAACAGAAAATAAGGTCTCTACGAGTTTGGAAAGTGCTCACTGTAGGCATAATCAATCTGGGGGACACTTCACAGAAAACAAGAGCTTGAGATTGTAAGAAAGGGATCACTGAGGCCATGTGGAGAGTAGAAGCTGCTCAGGTTGGGGCAGAAAGAGAACAGACAAAGCCAAGAAGGTGAGCATTAATGAGGCATTTTCTTGGAACTCTAAGGTCAGTCTAGTTTTTTTGTTTGTTTGTTTTTTTACTTGGAATCCTATGAACTACATTCTTTATAACTTTAGTAAGGTTTTGGAGGGCCTTGTTGTCCTGACTGGCCATGGAACCAAAGATAGCCCTGTCAGTACAGGGTGACCCTCACTGAAGCTGTTTTTCTAGGGCCACACATCCAGAGGAGATAAGAGGCTAAGGAGGCCTGAGACACTAGGAAGGAGGGGCTTCCTGTACAGCACTTGGCTCCTGTGCAGCCCACCTGTCGCCATCTCTGATCCCATCCCAGTACTGGGTTCCTATGCCACAGATACACAAACTTGTATGAAAAAAAGTTATTAGATATTGATTGAAGTTCTGATAATAACTGCAGATAGTAGAATGTGATTTTGAGATAAAATCTTATAAAGGGTTGGAAGAAAAATTGAAATAGTTTCAAAGAAGTTAGAATTTGGGGCAATTTTTCTAAGAATTCAATGTTCTTAGACTTGATGTTTATATTTGTTTACATCTTCCTTAAATATAGCACATTCCTGATGCTAAGGTATTTTTGACAAGTGATGGGGGTGGGAAAACTGTCTTTAAATATTATTTATGTACTCCCTGGGTACTCACATATTGGAAAACCTGTGTAAGGCACTCTAGGCTGAGGAGCACTGGGAACAATACAATTTAGAGTTAAATCTCTATCGTTAGGGAGTATGAAGGTTGTTCCCTGCTCTGGTTCCTTCATCTTACCATGTATGGGCCATGGCTACACGGAAGCAATGGAAATGTTTGTATTTAAAAATTCCAGACTGCTTTCAGAGCAAAATTAACCATGACTAAGCTACAACTGGGCGCATCCGCTCCTTTAGCAGTTGGCTTCTGCCTTTGAAGCATCAAGTGTGACATAAATCAAGATGTACATTAACAAAGATGGTATAAAACATCTGTGAATGCTAAATAAGGAAAAATCACATTAGTCACTAAGCAAACAATGTGTGTGATAATTTAGATAAAGGCAGAAGGTATCTAGACTCAAACACACAAGAGTGGGAACATTTTAATCCATCCCAGTGCAAACACAATGATAATATTCTGAAGGATCTCTCTCTCTCACTCTCTCTCTCTCTCTCTCTCACTCTCTTGCTGTCTGTTTCTCTCTGTCTCTGTCTCTGTCTCTCTCTGTCTCTGTCTCTCTGTCTGTCTCTGTCTCTCTTTCTCAACAGATAAAGGATAGTTAAATAAATGGAATGATGTCATTTTCTATGAAGATAAGTATATTTTTTTGAAAGCAAGAAAGGGAAAATAATTTCTTGAAGAATACATAATTCCTGGTAAATGAACCTCTAAGTGTCTGAGAAGTCACATAATGCCCTTATAGGGCCTCCAGGAGTAATTTGTCCTTTATTTCTGGACACAAATTTCTCATCTAAAATTCTGGACTATGATCAGTTTTAAAAAAAGAGAAACATCTCAAAATACACCTATGGAAAGTGGAATTGTATCTTAGACATGGTCATTGTAAGTACTTTTTGGCAAATAACTTACACTCCAAGTCCAATAATATCCTTAGCTAATATAAATAACCAACGATGTTTGAGTGTGTGCATCACAAGGCATTAAGAGAAATTTCTCAGTTATCATGGTCTCTGGACGAGGATGCTTGAAGTTGATCAAGTAGCCCTGGAAATCACAAATATGGATTGAGGTATGAGGCAGGTCTCCTTCCTTTGTCCTCAAAATCCTAAACCACCTTGTTTCAGAAAAAATTGTACTTGAAGTTGGCCATTTGTTTCATTGATAATTTCTACTGTATAAAAATGAGAATATTTTCATTACTCTTAGTATATCAGCCTGTTCTTTTCCATTCTCCCATTAACAATAAAAACTCATGCAGTTTTCAGCCATTATCATTTTTCTCCTGATAAGCCATGTGTGACATGGAGACCTTGAAGATGGGAGTTCTGACCACTGTGCTCAATAGGGTGTGCATAGAGCTTTTTCAGAGGTAATCACTGTAAAAAAAAAAAAAAAAAAAAAAAAAAAAATCAGCTCTGCTGTGATTCCTCTCTCCTATATTTTTCTCATACTCTTTTATACATCTAATGTAATGTGAGTTCACATGAATTCAGCCAAAGGCTTTTTGCCTGACAACAGAGAGGATGTCTAAAGCTCTCACTGGGTGCTAGAGTTGTCCTTTCCCTTAACCAGCGGCTTATTCTGCAGTAATACACAGCAGTACTTACCTGAATGAAAATGTTCTCACTGTTGAGCTACTTTGTTCCTGTTTCATAGTCTTTTCTTACATGGTTCATTTTTATACAGAGACATTTGGTCCTTATGAGTTGATAACTGATACTATAAAATGAGAAGAGTATCAGATGACAACATTTTGCTTGTACCAATTATTTTCATAAACAAATAAGAATGCATGGTTTTACCTAAGGTTTTGGCTTCAAGTCTTGTGATGTTGAATAACACTATCTGATTATTGATGTGGAGATAATGCCTAAAATTCAGTTATGGAATTAAGTTTAAAACATGTTCAAAAACCAGTTTGTATGTGTGTGTTTATATATGTTAGTCAGGGTTCTCCAAAAGCTGTGCATATATATATATATATATATATATATATACAGAAAGCTTCATTGTCAATACCTGACCCACACAGTTGAGGAGGCATGGTTAGTCTAGGATCTGATGGGAGAGCCTGTCAAGCTGGAGACAGGACAATGGTGCTACCAAGTCTACATGCTGGGTGCAATCAGAATCTACTTTCTCCAGAGAAATAAGTCTTTGCTGTGTTCAGGCCCTCAACTGTTTGGACGAGGCCCACCCACATTGTAGAGGGGAAATTGCTTTACTCAAACTCCACCCATTTAAATTGTAATCTCATTAAAAAAAAAAACCTTCATAGAAACATTGAACATAATGTTTGACCAAATAGTAGGGTATGATGGCTTGGCCAAGTACACAAAATTAACCATCACATGCACATATATTCTGTAATGTTGTGACAGCAACACCCAAAATTGAGTTTCACTCGGGAAATTTTCAAAGGCTCAGAAAGTCACCAGAACAGGCAATGTTTTTATTTTCCAGAAATGTCCCAAGAAGAAGAGATTATAACTGTATTTTAGGAAAAAGAAACTTACACATATAATCAGGAAGTCTTCCACTAAGTCTCCTTGGTATTAAAAAGCAAAAAGATAGTTACTTAAATGCAGTAGTTATTTAAATAATAATTTAAATTTCTGCTTTCAAGTAATAAATGAGGTTGTTGCCACAAGTATAGAACTTTAAAAATCACTTTTGTAATCAAAAAAGATGAACCCTGTTATGTACATAGATATATTCATGTGTGCGTGTGTATTTGTATGAAATTTTAAACTTTTACCAAGGTGTTGTATCTATAAAAGAAAGTTTTAGCCATGAATAGTGGTGCACACCTGAAATCCCAGCTACCTGGGTGCAGTTTAGGCAGGAGAATTATAGGTTTGCAATCAGGATGGGACTTAAGGAGACACTGTCTCAGGATAAAATGATTTGGGGTATAGCTCTGTAGTAAAATGTTCTGGGCTCAATCTCCAGTTCCAAAAGGAACAAAAGAAGGCAAGGCACAACAAGGCAAAAAGAAATTTTTTTATCACCTCATTTTTCTTTCTTTTGGAAGTATCTGAAGAAATGATAGAATTGGATTTGGGTAGGAGGTATCTCACCTGTTACTTCCTCAGTTCTTTCTCCTTCTTCCTTCCTTTCCCCCCTCTCTCTCCCTCTCCCTTTCCTTCTCCTTTCCTTTTCTCCCTCTCTCTCCCTCTCCCTCTTCCCTTCCTGCCTCCCTCCATGTCTGCAGTCTGGAGGACATAGCCCAGGGCCCTCCATGCTAGGCAAGCACTCTCTCACTGAGGTCAGGACCTCCTTTTTCTTTCCTTTTTTAAATTTATTTATTTATTTATTTATTGTGTGTGTGTGTGTGTGTGTGTGTGTGTGTGTGTGGCCAGCTCAGCCCACCAGGGGGCGGGGCTGGCTGGCATGTGGTGCTGGGGGATTGAACCGTGGTCCCTGTGCTTTGCTAAGCTTGTTCCAAGTAGGTGCTTTAGACCACTGAGCCATCTCACCAGCCCCAAGGACCTCCTTTTTCTAAATGCAAGTGGAAGACACTGAAAGGCTTTTCACAAAATGTGTATGATGTGATCATTCAAAGTTGGCACTTGAGGGCCAGGGAGATAACTCTGTGGCATAAGCACATGCATGTCAAGCACAAGATCCTGAGTTTGATCCCTGGTCCTGTAAGAAAAAAAGGTGAGCAAAGTTGGAAGCTCATGATATGATGGTGTTAAGAGTATAGGATTTGGGCATGAACACATTCTGTGGAATCATTTCTGGAAGACCAGTAGCAGTTGCCTATGATAAGTACAAGGGGGATGTCGTTGTAGCTGGACATTGGGAAAGGTGCTAAGCCACTCTTTCTTATGCCTGAGCTTTAAATTTTAAAAATAAGCTCTAATAGAGCAATCTTATAGGCAGTGATATATTTACACTTTGTCGTATTACTACCCTACATTCCTTAAAGCTCTAGCCATAGAGTTACTGCGCAAAGACAGTACAGATGACACTCAGTGCTTCTCTTCAAAAGTTCATTAGAAAAGCACTTCCTTGTTTTTTCCTATTCTTTGTCTGCACAGTGATCTGACACTTGGGAGCCTTTTGGGTGAAGAGAGGAGTGAGAGAGAATGCTGACCATGCCGGAACGGAATCTTGCTTCATAGGGAAAGGTGAGAGAAAGTTGCTGCATTCATTTGCACTCTGTATCGAGCAGAAACTGAGGGCAAATGCAACATCAAGAGCAGATTATTTCCCCTAGGGGATGACAAGAGTTATTTCATGGTGTTTTTTAGTTTGTGCATATTTCTTTAAGTTCACTTTTTGTGAATGAAAGAACAGAGTTTGTAACTTCAAGTGAAGAAATAAATAATTTGTATTTTACCTTTTTAAAAACTGTTATTTTTCACTTCACAATTTAATAGTTTAAGTATCATTCTGTATGTCTGTGCTGTAGTCCACAGTATAGTCACACTGCTCCAGCTCCTCTGGTTTTCACACCCCTACGTGTGGAGATGAAGTATCCAGGGAGCTGTCAACTTCTACCTGCAGCTGCAGTGTCACCTGTGCTCTGAGTCCAAGCCAGGCACCACCAGCAGCTCTAGGGGGACTCATTAGTCGTGTGCCTGGGGTTTGGAACAGAAAGTTAAAAGTTAATTCTGAGAGATTTTCCTTCAGTCCTCAGGAAGTTCAAAGAAGGAATCACACACACACACACACACACACACACACACACACACACACACTCTGTGCTCATGATTGACTGTAGTGAACAGGAGGGAGACCGGAGACCATAAGGTGGTTTCCATTAAGGGGGAATTTTCCTCTAGGGGCACATTATAGTTAAGTTTCTTGTTTCAGTCTCCTAGTTTATTAGTCTCTGACCTTGTGCTGCTGATTTGCAGCTGTGTAACCCGCTGCTGCTCCTGTGTCCTATTTTGCCTGCATTAGAAAGAAGAGGTAGGATGAACTTGTGCTACAAATTTATACTAAAATAAGGGCTTCGGTTAGGATATAAGTTTTTTCCACTTCATTCTGTGGCCAGTATAAGATTGACTTTTTAAAAAATGTGTCTATTTGGTCTTATCTGTTGATATGCTCATAATCTTATCACATATTCCATATAAAGCATCTAAATGCAAATATTTTGACATATCTTCAGGGAAGTCATTTCATATTTTCTGAATTAATCTTTAAAGAAATTCTAAGCTAGATCTACCCCAACTTTAGGAACAAAACCAAAGATCAGAGAATTAAATGACTCACCTAGGATCACAAGTGACAACTGTTGGGGGCAGGGATTGGCCTTCACCCCCGAGATTAGCAGCCACAGAGCCACTGCTTTTTCCTTCCCGTGCCCTGGACGCTAAACTGATCATTTGTGCAGTATCACATGCAGGGATAACGAGGGTGCAGTGCAATCAGAAGACTGCATAAATGTTTATTTTTAAGGTATTAAAACATCTCCGTTGTATATTCATGGCGCAATTAAGCTCCTGGGCAGGCCAAAGGGTGAGAGTGTTTAAATGAGTCTTTCTCTACCACCCCTTATCAACTTGACTAATAGGCGGAGCACAGAGCGGTGACTAAGTTCGTTCAGTGTGATCAGAGGAGGAAGGAATCACGTCCGCCATGTTAATGCGGCTTTCAATTTATGGTGACATTTGCTGAAACATCCTGCAATATTTGGCAAAGTTAAAAGAGAGATTGTTTCCCAATTAACCAGAAGATCAAAGAGTGAAGATTAAGGAGGGAAGTGTCTTCTTAAAACAATTTTTTTAAGAAGCAAAATGTTTGGAAAGTCAGGCTGTGCGTGAGCTACCCTCCACCACTTTGACTATTCAGGTTGACTAATGAGCGCTTCCTTCACCCCTCTAATGGGTGCATTTACATGAAGGGAAAAGAAGATGCTTCCCGGTAACTGCAGCCAATAGCAGCCATGTAAGGATGTGAACTCCTTTCTGTTATCCATTTTACTTTATTATTTTTTCCGTAATTTTATTGAGAAACAAATAGCAATGAGACAGTTTCAAACCAAATTGGTAGGACAGTTTCAATAATTAACACATTGCATACATTCTTCCTAGTGGTTAATTGCTGTACAAGATGCAGACATGATATCCTATTTACAAACACTATTAGAACAAATCCCTCTATTCATTAAGAGAATGTAACTATGTATCTATCCTAACCACTTTGAATATACAGGTACAAAATGGACACTCATCTGTATCCCCTTTTTTTGTTAAGTTCTGTTATTTGAGTATTATAGGTGTGTTAACTCAGCAAAATATTCTAAAAGGGTCCAGTAACCCATAATAGTCTTCCGCCTGACTGTCAATGTCAGAAATTGTTGACCTGAGTCCCCTACAGCTCAACATAACAGCATGGCTTTACTTCTTACACTTCATTTTTGTACTTTTCTGCTGGATAGTTAAGACCAAGGTAAAGCAGGACCTATGCAACAAGAGTTGTAGCTTTTGGGTCTGATAAGATCAGTGAAATCCCCTCAGGATTTATGGTGAGATCCTGTACCTCAGATTGTAGAACCTTTGTCAGTGTCAGCCATGTGGATGAGTTACAGCCATTGCTTGGCCAGTGTGCTCTCTGTGAAAGCCTGAGAGAATGTTTTCTCTCCATGTGACTCTCCTTAGGCACACTCTACATCATCGATCACTTTCCTCTTTGGCCCCGTAATCTCCTTGATCAGAAAATTTGGGACACTACCGAATTACATGACGTTACAGTACAAGTTCTCATATGTCCTGAGTCTTAGTTGACCTTGGACGGCTAGGGCCAAAATGTTGGCTTTCCTTGTGCCCTTCCTTTTTCTCTAATTTTGGTCTTCATACTTAGGTTGTTAACCATCCAGAAGACAAGCTTATTGTTATTACCATACAACTTAGGTTGTTATGCTTTAAAAAAACAAACAAACAACTAATTCAGTAAATAACAAGTATGTTCAAATTTATTGTTTTATTTTTACTTTTTGGCAGTACCTGGGTTTTTGAGTCGAGGGCCTTTGCAGCAACCCTTTTTTTTATTATTATAACTACTATTTTTTTATTTGAGACAAAGTCTTACTAAGTCACTAAGTTGCCTAGGCCAGACTCCAACAATCAAATTCCAACAGTTCTGGGAGTGGAGGTGTTTATCACCATATCTGGCATAAACTATGTTTCTTACTATAATAATATTATAAAATATTTTGGATTTATCCACATAATTAAAGGTTTAATAAATATTTATTGAGTCTGTACTATGTCCTGTTCTCCACTGAGAAAAGAGTAGATACAGTAAAGCAAAGGATTTTTGTGGCATCTATTCTTGCTATGTGGCAGTGGAATCTTTCACTCTGAACATACAGTCTGGAACCTACAACTGCAACTGTAAAGATCCCAGCACTATCTCATGAAACACGTGAGTGCTCTGTACATGAAGAAAGTAAATAGCTGTAAAATGTCATCTCTCAAGATGGTTGTTAGGGGCACCACTCACCTTCGGTCCTCTCCAGTATTCTCTGCATATGTCATGTCACTCGGAAAAAATGAAACTATGGCTTTTTTTTGGCTGGAACCGCCATCTTCCAGTAATTTGCCAAAATGACTAACACAAAGGGCAAGAGGAGGGGAACCCGGTATATGTTTTCCAGGCCTTTTAGAAAACATGGGGTTGTTCCTTTGGCTACATACATGCGAATCTACAAAAAGGGTGATATTGTAGACATCAAGGGAATGGGTACTGTGCAAAAAGGAATGCCTCACAAATGTTACCATGGCAAAACGGGAAGAGTCTACAACGTTACCCAGCATGCTGTTGGCATTGTTGTAAACAAGCAAGTTAAGGGCAAGATACTTGCCAAGAGGATTAATGTGCGTATCGAGCATATTAAACACTCAAAAAGTTGTGATAGCTTCCTGAAACGTGTCAAGGAAAATGATCAGAAAAAGAAGGAAGCCAAAGAGAAAGGTACCTGGGTTCAGCTGAAACGCCAGCCTGCCCCTCCCAGAGAAGCACACTTTGTGAGGACCAATGGAAAGGAACCCGAGTTGTTGGAACCCATTCCCTATGAATTCATGGCATAAACTGGGGACGTTGCTCTGCCATTTAGTACCTAATTGGCAGCTTAAGTGTTCTAGGTCCTATGCAAAAATAAAATCATCCTGTGTTGTAAGGGTGGTTTTCTTAGTTGAACAGGTATGTGGTGCCTTCTTACCTCAGAAATATTTGCAGCAGATTTTCACTGTACCCAGTAATTGTGTCTAGCCTTTACTCTTCAGTATTTTCTTGCTGAAAGATACTGCTGAGGTATTGCGCAGGTGTATACCCAAAACTTCAAATATTTATAAAGTATTTATATTGGCTTGAAGATCCTGTAAATCATCATGGGGAAAAGATGTATCAAAATAAATGGAAGTCACTTCAGAAACAAACAAACAAAAAAAAAATGAAACTATATTGGCTTTGCATATAATTTTAGGGACCTAAAATGCAAAAAACACATTCTTTGAGGATTAAACTGTTTACAACCTCTAAGTTTTTAAGTGCTTGCTATTCAGAGGGCAAATACAGTGTAGTTAGAAATAGTTCTAAAAAGATACAGTCTGAATAATTGCTATTTTCTGTGACTTCTTTGGAATCCTCAGGCCTCATTCTTGGTTAAGAAGGATTTCATGGTCCAATATGTTAAAGAACTCAAAACTACAGCCTCTTTCTGGGAGTTTTTTTGCACATTCATATATTAGTGCTTTAATGAGTCCCAAAATTCAGACACTTTTTTAACTCGGTATATTTTTCAAAGGGTAACAGAGCAATATTTTTCCCCACCACGTATCAACAATTAGCATCATGTACGAAGTTCTTCTCTATAAAAGACAAATTCTGGACCATTGCAAAAAGGAAACTTTGCTGAACTGCTATCTTCTTATATATTCTGATAGCCTGAGGGAGTACCCACCCACACTGTGTATAATTGGCTTTCACTCCGTTGTGGCCTTACCTTTTCTGCTCTTGAAGTACAGATGTGCTCAGCCTCCCCTTGCTACTGAGCAGTTTGTTTTCTTCCTAAATAAAACCCAATCTGCTATATCCTACCAAATTTCATTTTGTTGGTAGTATACATATTCTAGCATTGCAGGTTTATTTTAAAGTTCTATTGTGGCAATTTAGTATTTATGGTTTTTGGTTTTCCTTAAATGAACATTAAGGTGTATCACATACTGAATATTATCTTTAACATTTAAAAATTTTATCCCTTAACAAAAACATTAAGGACTCAAAACATTGTTCAAGTTTTTGGTGTTGTTTGCATTTCTGCTAAGAGCTGTAAGACAGGGCTTGCTCTTCTTATTTAGAATCTGGATGATTCTGTGACTGTGCAAACACATCTGAAGCCAGCCCTGGCACACCGTAGTCCACAGAGCACCTTCACATTGGTAGTGAAATCTTGCAACTTGTTTTGATAAAGTCCATATTACATTAAAATAAATGCTAGTTTTAATTGAATGCTCTAGTGATTTCTTCAAATTGCAAATACAGACTTGAGAAACATCCTTTTCCTAGTGCAAGAGGATTTTAAATAAACAGCTGCAGTGACACTGCTTGGGACTCTTAAGGTTAGTAGCATACAGGAAACTGAAGTCACTAAAAAGTGTACCTAAAATAAAATTAAAGACACATGTCATGGGAAATAGATGACAGGGTAGCTTTTTCATCTAAGAAACTAAACTCAAATGTAAGGCTCTTAGTGAGGGATGCAGAACTTCTCTGGTGGGCCTCCTCACTCAGAACTCTATGAGCACGGAACAGTTTAGAGCCACTGGCTTTACCTGCTGGGTAGAGGAGAAGAGCAATCTATTGTTTTCTTTGGGGTCCTAATTTATGCATGGCTAGGGATGTGCTCAGGCTCCCTGAGTCTAGGGCAGTGAATGCGATTGTGCAAGACCGGCTGTTTCCTAGCAATGCCGCGCAAAGTTTTATGCTTACTCCTTTTCCCCAGCTTTTGCAGTGAAAAATTTCTTCTGTGGAAATGAGTATGTATATTTGTAAAAGAGAAACAGGAGATGCTGTATAAATTAATTTTCTATATGTAACATAGATGTTTATTTTAACCTAAACCCAGCCAGTTTGTAAAGTCAAATCAACTAACTGTAAAAAGATAAACATTTGCTTTCATATTTTGCAATATTAACTCTGCATTTTTTAAACTTTTGAATATCTTTGAGTGTTTGCTACAGTGAGAAAGCTGCACATAAATTTTTTTGTAGGGTTTAATTTTTGTAACTGAGTTTCGTGTGTCTGATTTTGCTTTTTAATTGAAAAATTGAGTCATATATTCCATTTGATATGGCTAATATAAGAGATTTTTCCTTCACTTTGGGTGCTCTCTTTTGTATTCTTTTTCTTCAATAAGTAGAGCATTGCAGTCATTTTGTGTGTTGTACATGGGCCACCATGTTTCGCAAAACAGTTCTATTTAATTTCCTCACTAAAGAAACCAGCTACATATTCAACCGAAGTCACAAGTCTTTCACAGAACATGCAGTGCCAAGCGAGCTGGCCTCCTCCCCGTTTCTTCTAGCGCGGTACCTTCCTCCTGTAATTCACACGGAGGGTCTTTTATTTGGACTTTGAAACTTAATGACCAGCAAAGATGTGATGGAAATACTCTATATCTTGAAAAATAACTGAAGTGGCAAATGGTGATGTGTTCAGATCACTATCTGAAAGGAGACTGAGATGTTTGGGAATTCAGAATTGGGAATTTCCTAGATGATCCTCAAACTATTTGGGGGAAGTTGCTATTTTAATGGATAAATAATTCCATTCATTTAAAAAACAGACATATTATTTTTTTAAAAAGCTGTTCCTATGTCTTTCCTCAGCAATTAAAAGTCTCTCATTTTGTAGATGTGGCTTTAATTTGAAGCAATATGGTATTCTCTTTTTTTCCCCTCTCTATTCTAACTAAACAAACTCTGTAAGAATTAGCTTTGAGTTATTCCATCTGTGGACTTTTAATTTTGTCATAAAAACACAGAAGCCTGGCAGGGAACTCTTTCCAACTGGCTACATGTATCATCTTGTCTGAAAGCTGGTTAAGTAAGTATGGCATTTAGAATGAAATAAAAAAACTTCATTTATGGAACTAGTTCACACAACGTGTTTGCCCACTTCTTTGACCATCTGTTCGTGTTGACAACCACCGCCCCACATTGTGCCAAAGTGCCCTTGGCTATTAAAAACAGTGTTTTGTGTGTGAGTAGTGTGTGTGTCCTCACACATGCATGTGTTTTGGGGGTGCCATTTTCTTGAGAAATGTCTTGTTAAAGGTCGCATATGATCCATGTGGAGATATTTCAGGTCATTTACTGTTCAGGCAATATTATATTGAAAATGCTGTAACCCTCCTTATTTTTAAAGATGCCTTTCATTCCCTGACATTCAAAAATTTCCTTAAGACTATAACTATATTATCAAGATACCTGTTGAATTTGTCCATAGGGGTAATGGTATTATGCGTTGAAGGTGAATCCAAACACACGTCTAAATATCTCTGAGTACAGCAATCCTTGGGAATGACTCAGGAATTCTAAGCTGTTGGCAAGATTCTTTCTGCCAACAGGAATATCAGAGTTGACATTTAACTCACCAGAGGATTAGAAATTCTTCTTTCATAGTTGACAGTGTAAATAAAGTCTTTGAAGCAAAATGGCCTTGTGGGAGAAGAGGGACTATGGTACATGGACTGTCAATCTGGTATCACTGTAGTTTTATTGGCTTTGAACAATTATTTATTCAAGGTTTTGAACAACTACTTATCAAAAGCAAATCACATCTAATTTTCCAGGACTGAGTTGGAGAAGTAAAGAGACATTTCTTTGCTATAGTAAAAATTGTAATTATAGTGGGGCAGGGGAAATGCAAGTGGTAAGATAGATAAGACAACTAAGAGATGGATTTTGTCAAGGGGAGATAAAAATTGCCCAGTGCCATTTCAGTTCCGCAGGCTCCTGTGTCGTATGGTCTTCACCTCCCCTCTCCTCAAAGCCCCTAAAATTATCTGGGGTGTACATGCAGGCAACTACGAGGTGCCCTACCTTCCCTCAGCACTGAAGTGCACAGACTACCTGAGGAGCATAATGAGTACAGCAGGAGGCTCCCAGGGAGAGAGTGTGCAGGCTGAGGGGCAGGTTAGATGCATGGGCTGGGAACTGGTACAATACACCATCACAGAACCATTTTAAGGAAGGCTGAGTGTGTATCCCTTTGTCCAACTCTGTTCTGTAATTATTATTACATTTTAATCCTCCAAGACTGTGATGATTTTTCCCCATTTGGCTTGTCAGCTCTACAAATAGGCTTGCTTTTCTCTCCAATAATTCCCCATGTTTTACCACCAGTTGCCTTAGAATCCTTTCTGCGAGCCTGGGTTGGAGCTGAATAGCAAATATTCTTTCTGACAGCTGTAAAGTGAGGCCAACAAATATCCAGAGGAGGGTGTACTGCGCCAGCTAGTCCATCCAGTTGCATATGCATTGCACATGCAGGGAGCTGCATGTCTTGGCCCTCTGCTGCTGGGGTTGCAGCCACTTATTGAGTAACTCAGCTTGCAGGCATTACAGGTTATTCCAGCACTTCTGTTTATTCCAGATAAGCAAGAAATGATGAAACTTTACACAGAGAAAAGTAACATTTTAGTTCTTCTCTTTGACTGAGGCTGTTTAAATGCTGAACACGACAGTCCTGAAGTACTGCATAAATGTGAATAATTTCTGTTCAGTGGTTAGGTGTAGGAACTCTTCCTCCAGCCCTGTCATTTGATGGCATGTAATATTTCTTTGTGTTTATTGGATCTTGAAGGTGTATTTACTTTTCTAACCTCCACTATTTAAAGTGTAGGCTATTTGATGCATCTTGAGCAAATGGTTTTATTTCTTCTGATAGTAAATGCTTAGAAATACTTGTGAGAAATTCCATTAATAAGGCCTTCAGGTTTTTTTGTGTGTGTTTCCTTTTTTTGTGGAACTGGGGATTGAACTCAGGCCCTTGTGCTAGCCAGGTAAGCGCTTATTCTACTGAGCTATCTCCCTGGCCCCAAGACCTTCAGTTGTAAAGGTGGGGTGTTTATGTGCTCACTTGTGATTAATTTTCTCTCCTTTCTTTCAATTTTTCTACCTCCATTTTTATTGATTGACAATTTTTAAATTAATTTTATTGAGAAACAAATAGCAATGAGACAGTTTCAAAACTGATTAGTAGGACAGTTTCAATAATTAATACATTGCATATTGTTGTCTTCACAGTGGTTATTCATAGTACAAGATGCAGACGTGATATCCTGTTCAAACACTATTGGTACAAATCTTTCTTTTCATTGAATTGAAAGAAAGTAGATGTATATCTATCTTAACTATTTTGTATGTACAGATACAAAATGGTCCTTCATATTTGGCTACATTCAGAACACTACAAAGTTACAGAAAGGCCAAGTTGCAAGTAAAACAATAAAAATGAATTTGTTGAGTGCAAGTAAAGAGTGTTAAGATAGCAGTATTAATGTACAAATTTCTATTTTAAAAACACAGTCAGAATTGTCAATGATGAAAATGTCTACTTTGCACAGATATAAATGTGAACGCTTAACCTACTGTTGTTCTTATGATTCATCTCTTGGCACATTTTATTTTTGCATTGTAAATTCTCAGGAAATGTTTAATGAGCAGATGAGTAAATGGTTTGCTATTGTGATAAAATCATATCAATAGAAGTAAATAGGAGCTGAGCTTGGACTTGTAAAATGAGCCTTAGGGATTAACCATAAACATCAGTGCTTTGATTTGTTTTCCCTGACTAGAGATATTTTCTCCCAAAAAGAGATTTTGGATTGCATGCCTATACTGGAAAAGTCTAATGTAAACTACAACTCAGGAAAGTAGAAACTTCTGGCCAGAACTTCTTTCTCTAGCATGAATCTCTATCATAGCAATGTAACTGTGAGTTGTGTCTAAAATGAATAGCTCTACATGTGGCTTTTAACAGTTGGCATTTATGTTTTCTCTATAGTTAACAGCTCCTTGAAGCAGGTTTGTATCTCTTCATAGCTGCCATCTTGCACTTGTAGGTTTTATGATTGCAAAATAAATGAAAGCTTGTTTTTACGAGATCTTTTCCAGTGTTGAAGATGGTAGCTGCATAACCCTCCCATGGTAATTCTTTATCTATCAAGTTAAGCAGAGAGATAGGCCAGCAAATAAAGCACGACTGAACATGCACTGAACATGGGATGGTTTGGATGTGAAATGGTGCTGGGAACTGGTTAAAGTCACCTGGAGAAGTCTAGGAGGCTTCCAGGGGAAATGAGACTTCCTTGGGTTTGAGATTTTTACACAGTCAAGTCTCATCCCTCCAGAGGAGGCGACAAGAACACATACAAACAAATGGTGGTACGTAGAAGCACTGGAGTTGGACATGGTCTGACAAGGAAGCAAGAAGAAGTTCCTTTGGAGCAATGGGCAGTGGCAATTAGAAAAGGATCTTGCATACCAATGTGGATTATCTTGCGAGGCAGTCAGGAAAATAGAAGATTTTAAACACATGATTGAAAATTTTAGAAAGATTGCTCAATGCTAGGAACAATGGATAGGGAGAATAAAGTCCAGAAGCAGAAAAGCCAATTTTTCTCTACCCTATAAAAATATTGATGAAGTTACAGAATAAGAAATGGTTGAGACACTTAGGAGGTGAGAATGATGTTATATAATGAGTAATTGAATACTAAGGGTATAAGACAAATGATGGAGGGGCATTGAGGATTTATCTTACTTCCTGACTTCAAAAACACATACCAGTGTTGTTTTTTTTTTTAAAAAAATGTATTTAGTACAGGGTCTACAGGGTCTCACTATGTAGCTTGGACTTGCAATAATCCTCCTGTTTTCAGCCTTCCAAGTGCTGGGATTATAGGCGAGCACCATTATAATAAATAAACCAGTCTCACTATGCAGAACTAGCACAGCACACCAGGGATTGAGCCACAGCTGCTGCGCTCTGCATAAGGAGGTGCTTTAGTCTGCTGAGCTGTCTGGCTGGCCCTAGATACCAGTTTAAAAGATGTGAGAATAAAGGCAGAGGAGGCTAGTGGGAATATTTGGGACAAGTTCTAGTTAAGGTGTTGGTGATACTAAAGTGGAAATATGCTGGATAAAGGTAGGTGCCTGGTTCTGAATTTCAGAAGAAAGCTCTCAGTTTAAAGGTAATGGTTGAAACTTAGTGAGAGTCTGAGTCATGTAAGGCCAAGTGAGTAAAGTCAGATAGAGACCTGGCCCCAGAGATTCTCAAGGGCATGAGAAATAGGTACAGCTTGGAATGAAGACAGAGATATTCAAGGAGACAACAGGAAAACTAGGGTAAGTGACCAGGAAACCACTGAACTATGTAGTTTTAGGAGCAAAGGATGCCATAGGTAGAGGAACCAAAGTAAGGGAGCCAAAGGTTTTGATGATTTGCTTTTTCTGGAATAATAGTGGAAGGACAGTAAATGAATAACAAAATGGGAAGGACAGTAAATGAGTAACAAAATTTTGAGGATGTCACAGGAGTGAGGAAAACAGATTACGAATAAACCGGACAATTCTTTTAAAATGGTTGGCTAGAAAGGAAGGAGAAGATACAGACATAAACAGTGACAGAAGTTAGTCTTTAAGGGGGAAGAGCAGACATGATGGTATCCTTGTTGTGTCCCCAGAGCCCTCACCATGTCACTGCAAGCATGGGGACCATTTCCCAGAGTTCCCACTATGGAGTTCTGCTTCATAACCTGCCCTGCTCCCACTTCTTCCCTTCTCCTTATCATACTGCTATTTCCTTACATGTCCCAGGGATTAAAGTGATTGTACCTGACTCTTCATCTAAGGATCTGCTTCTAACAATTCCAAACAGTGGGAATTTGTTGAGACCAGAAGTTAATGGAAAGATGAGTTTGTAGATCGGGAAAAGAAAATTGGTAATTGATGGAACAAGGATGTCAAGAGTTGAGGAGTGACCAGGGAACTTGATGAGTAGCTTTCATAAGGGGTGGAAGACCTGAGATTACAAGGGATTTCATATGAGCTGGATGCTCTGACTAACCTTAGGTAGCAAGAGACACACTCATCTAAACCATCGCGCATACAGCACAGCAAACTTCATTTCTCCTATTGATAGTGACATTTTATAGTATCAGGAAAAACTGAATTTCAAGCATAATAGTATCTTGAACTTGAAAGTTATTCCTATGTGAAGTTTTGCAAAACTAAAGGACAAAATTGAATGTATTTTAGGAAAGATGTCCCTATTCTTCTAGGTTGTTTTTACAGAGATGAAATTTTATAAAATTATCTTTATTTGCTTGGCCTTATAAATCAAATATTTTTAAAAAAAAAAAATTCCAGGATTTAAGAAACTTTCAAATGCAGATAACAGTTGGTTATAATGATTTAAAACATTCACCACATTCTTCTTTTTCCTTTTTCTCTTTCAAGTTTAAAAATGCTGACTAAACTTTTCACAGTGGCTCAATAGCCTAATGGCAGGGGCCAAAGGAAAGTGATTCTTTCATTCATCCATTTTTATGGAGAATTCTGTTCCTAACAGTTGCTGTGGCAGACCCTGGAAACAAACAAAAAGATCTTTTTCTTTTTTCCCCATGGAGGAAATTTTAACACAAGAAACATATCATAAACAAATAGTTATCAGTGTGCTGAGTATGAGTTATGAGAATCTTTCTGTGTCCGCTGATGTTGAAGGGAGAGTGTTACTGAAGGATATTTGGCAGAATTAGCAGTGTGGACCAGGGTGCTTGGTCCATGTGCCTGGGGATTTGAGGTGAGCATGCAGAGGGGGAAAAGAAGTAATGTGTGAGGTGGGAAGGAACTCCTGGGCCAGACTTTGAAAGGCCCTGTGTGGGCACATGCCATCAACTACGATTGAGTTCTGATATAGGGAACAGAAAATTGTGCTATAGGGGGTTAGGAAAGTAATGAGTCTTTCTTGCATATTTGACAATCTGGGTGGTTTCTTTGATAAGCATGGTGCTTGATTTCTGAGCACTTTGTAGATGTTAATTCATCTGACACTTACTACAACTCTTGGAGGCGTGTGATAGTTTTATCCTATTTTACAGGTAAAGAAACTGAGACACACAGCAGTCAAGTTGGACTGTGTTTCACAAGTGGTGAGAACAGGTTTGAGTCCAAGCAGATTGTCTCCAAAGTGCTACTGATACAGGGAAATGAAACTCCTGACCTGAAAGGTACCTGGAGTGAGTTTGTGCTCGCTAAAATTGAAGAATGAATTTTAGGAATAAATGGAGGTTAAGAGCAGAATATTTATTGGGGGAAAGAAAGCTTCTGTCTGAGAGGGACAGAAGAAGGTCCCAAATGGGCTGTTCATGGGAATCTGTCTTTTCCAGGGATTTTTATAGACTAAAACCATGTGGTGAGGTGGGTCTAAGGTCGAAACCATGGGAACTCGCTTAGGTGGGATGAGGTAGGACAAAACTATGGTCAACTAATGAGATGCAAGCACCATTGCTTAGGTAAAATTGATTATATCCAGAACCAAAGGGGGAAGTGAGTCATGTAGCAAGTGGACATGAATATAGACCAGGAGTTATCTGGTAACCAGCTGGTAGTGGTTGGATTAGTGACTCTTCCTGCTTTGTCAAAGTGATGATCGATTCCAGATGGTTATCTTTAGGGAGGTAAGCATTTGTTTTATCTTTGCTCTTTGGTCTGGTCCACAGCAGGAGTATCATGTCTCTCTCACAGTTGCAATGTATCTTGTCTTTCATGCTGCCTCCTCGAGGGCTTAGCCCTGCATGACTGCCTGTAATATTTCTAATTTGTCTTCCTACAACACTCTCAAGGGCTTCAGCATGGACTGGGTATACTCTGCTGTCTAGTGGGGGTGTGTGTTCAAACTTTCAGGAGACCATCAGGTGGTGGCCCTTGCCTGTAATCCCGGCTACTCCAGAAGTGGCCTTTGCCTGTAATCCCAGCCAATCCAAGAGGGTTGCAAATTTCAGGTCACCCTAGGCAATTTAATGAAGTTCTATCTCAAAACAAAATTTAAAATAAAAGACTGAGAATGTAGCTCAGTGGTAGAAGGCTTGCCTACCAGGCTTCCCAGTTCAATTCCAAGTATCACAAAACTAAACCAACTAAACAAACTAAAAATTAATGGGAGTAGAGGCAAAGGAGTGGAAGAGTCTTTTGGTAGATAAAAGTGAGTTCAATTAGACTAGCATATCCCCGTCATTTGAGATATTTATGCATCTTATAGGAGGTGAGCTAGTGTAAAAGACCTAGGGATATATAGGAGCTTTGAACTCTACCTGCTAAAAATAAGAATATGCTAAACTAGCTGGGCATGGTGGCACAGGTCTGTAATCCTGGAACGTGGGAGGCTGAGGCAGGAGAATCACCATGAATTTGCTACATAGTGAATTCAAGCCCAGCCTGAATTGCCATATGAGACTCTCTCTCAAAAACAAACAAACCAGAATATACAGAGTCTATACCTTTGGAATCTTTTTTCCCCCATAATTTTATTGAGAAACAAATAGCAATGAGACAGTTTCAAATCAAATTGGTAGGACAGTTTCAATAATTAACACATTGCATACATGCTCCCTAGTGGATAATTGCTGTTCAAAATGCAGACATGATATCCTATTTAGAAACACCATTAGAACAAATCCCTCTATTCATTAGGAGAATGTAACTATATATCTATCTTAACCACTGTGAATACACAGATACAAAGTGGATATTCATCTGTATACGGATTTTTTGTTAAGTTCCGTTATTTGAATATTATAGGTGTGTAAACTCAGCAAAATATTCTAAAAGAGTCCAGTATCCCATAATAGTATTGAGTATTCCGCTTGACTGGCAATGTCAGAAATTGTTGACCTGAGTCCCCTACAGCTCAACATAACAGCATGGCTTTACTTCCTATATTTCGTTTTTATACTTTTCT
>NW_004524744.1:2111364-2121011 GCF_000260255.1 Octodon degus
AGTAGCTTAGTTCACAGGTATCAATATATATAGTTAGTCAGGGTGAGAATCTCTCCAATTAACTGCTAGATTCAAAAATTTTCTGAAGATTCTCAGGATCATTGCCTTGCCCATCTTCTATATATAACTGTATGGCTTGACTTATTCATGTTTCCTAGCTCTTCTCCTTTCCCTCTCTTGATTATTTAGTCCTTGAGTTTCTGCTTTCCTTATACTTGTATTGTACCTTTGTATTTGTTTTTCTTCTTTTGAGTTCTTATACTAGGGAAACTATATGACATTTACACATGTGTGTCAGGTTTATTTCACTTATGAGTATATGTTCAAGTGGCATCCACTTCAATATAAAGGCTTCGAGTTTACCTTTGGAATCTTAAGGAAATTTTTCAATCAGAGGTAGATAAATATAGACAGTGCTTACTTAACCTAGAGCTGAATGTAATTTTTAAGTCAAAAGTTTAATTCTCTAAATTTCACCTATATGGGTGATCCTATTCTATTTATATAATTCCATTTTTAAAAAACTAGTTTAAAATATCACTTTATTATAAATAAATAGCTATTTTAACATACAAAGACCACCGCTGAGATACAAAACAGATTTTCTGTTTTGGAGCTTTTGATGTTTAAGAAATTCTAAGCTATAGTACCCATCGGATAAGTCAGTTTAAAGAAACTACTACTGAGAACACAAAGGAGAAAAAGTAGTTTCTTTCATTATTCGTGCATTATCTTTGTAAGACACACAGACTATCATGTTTTTCTTTTGCTTGATAAAAACATTTAGCCAGTGTCCCCTTTGTCTCCTGAACACACCACCATTTAGCAAAGGGCAACTAAGTTTATAGGCAGAAGGCTGTTCATGAGCCAAACTTAAAAATGGAGGGATTATCCTGTGTTCTTTGGGTAGACAGCCTGTGTTAAATGTGAGAAAAGAAGGCAGAAGAGAGTCAGAGTGAGAGGATAGGAGAAAGACCAGCCATGCTGGCTCTGAAGACAGGAAAGAGCCATGCACCAAGGAGTGTGGGCCATGTGTAGAGGCTGAAAAGGGTAAGGAAATGGATTTCCTTCCAGAGTCTCCAAAAGAAATATATTCCTGACAGCACTTTGATTCTAGCCCAGTGAGACCTAGATGGACTTTGGACTTCCACAGCTATACTATAAGATAAGGGGCTGGGGAGATGGCTCAGTAGAATAAGCACTTCCCTGGCAAGCACAAGGGCCTGAGTTCAATTCCTGGTTCCAAAAACAAAAAAAAAAGATAATAAATTGCTGTTTGTAAGCTGCTAAATTCATGGTAATGTGTTTTAGCAATAATAGGGAATGGATATAAGTTCCTCAATCCAAATAGCATAAATTGGTATTTCAAGGTTTAGTACAGAGCAACTTGAACAATGAGATATCTTAAGAGTGTAGATATAATTTTCACAAAATTTGGATTTATTTTGAATGTTTTTAATTTATTTGTTCCTTCCTCCAATAAACCTCTGTAAAATGGGTGCCATTTCAGTACCAGACATTACGGTAGATTGAATCACCATCTCCTTGTTTGGGTCTCATTGTGGATAAAATGCTGATTTCTTATGTCTTTTTCTTTTCTGGTACTGAGGATTGAGCCCAGAGCCTTCACACTGTACAGCATCCCCAGCCTTTTAATTTTTTTGTCTTATTTTAAGACAGGTTCTCCCTTAGTCACCAAGGCACTCAGTCTGGGTTCAAACTTGCAATCTTTGCTCCTCAGCCTCCCGGAATTCTGGGACCACTGGCATGCGCCACCATAGTTAGATTCTTATACTTTGACTTTGTGGTTTACCTTGGATATTTATATTTGGGCAGAAGAAATGTGCCAGTTTTGGGCAAATTTTATTAATTCTGCTTGCTTTCTTAGGGCTTTGGGATGTTATTGTTTGAAATGAGCCTCCCGGTGTTGCCCACTATCTGACCTGGACAACACGTGGAACACTTGAAGGGGGACCAGCTCAGCTCACAGACACATGAGGAAACTATATGCTTATTTTGCTATGCCATTGGCACTACTGAGTACTTATATAGTCATAATGTCAGATGACTGGCTTTGTCGTGCAGGCAAATGACCTACACACTTTTGTAAGGGCCTTAACAGTAGAGGCATAGGCAATATAACGGAGGTATCTCAGAATATGAAGGACTGTTTTATCAAGTAGGAATCCAGGAGGCTTTACTAATAGGGGAATATCTGGACTGACTCAGAAAGAATGGAAATAATTCCTGTAGTCTGTAAGGAGTGTAACAAGTAGTTGAGAAAGGCCATTCAGGGTAAATATAATACTGTCTTTATCAGAACACTCGATTCCAGCACGTCAGTGGAGGAAAAGTTTACTCTGACTCAGGGATTCAGTGTGCAGTTGGCTGGCTTCAAGGCCAAAACAGGATGGCAGAGGGGCACGGGAAAGGAAAAGGCACTTACCCCTGGCCAAGCAGAAGCAGGGGGAAAAGTGGGGATCTGGGGAAGGAGCTGCAGCCTTCCAGGTCTCACCGCCAGAGACCCGCCTCTTCCTACTAGGCCCTACCTCCAAGCACAGATGAATACAGCGCCCTGTGATCCAGTCACTTTCCAAAACACAAGAAAATTTGGCAGGGCATTTTAGAGCTAAACCAAAACAGGAATCTTTAAGGAAATTTAATTCCAACCGAATGCACTGGCAAATATGCCTCTAGCTTACTTTGGATGTGTCTTTTTTGATACTTTTCTCAGAGAACTTGCAAAGTGATATTTCTCAAGTAGCTTATTAAACAGATATCTTGCATGACTTCTGAGACAATGGCCACAAAATTGAGATGTAATTCCTTAAGAGAGCAGAAACAGCAGGGAATAAAAAGGGTCTAATTTTCAAAGCTCCCTTGGTGTGGGTAGCTTCTTTGCCTCCTTCTCAGGAAAGATAATTTCCTGTCTGTCCTCTGAGACCAATGCCATGCCTCTTTTTTAGTGTGGAATTGCTCTGTGCATCTCTAGTGCTCCTCAATCACTTTGGATTGTCAAGTAGTTTTAAGTAAGTGTGTGAGCCAATACTAAGAACAATTAACAAACTAAGGGCCAGGAATATAGCTTAAGGCACCAGTGCCTGCCTGGAAAGCACAAGGTCCTGAGTTTGATTTTTTTGTACAGAAAAAAAAAAAAAAAAAAAAACCCAAAAAAAAACCATAAACCATATTGATAGGGAGATCATGCCTCTGAAATTTGCAATGTATGAATTCAATGAGTGGTGCTTCCTCCTGAACCCTTATTTCATTATTTGGTATGTTGGTCTTTCTTAGGTTCTGGGATATCCTACTGTATCCTAATTCTAGTCAATCTTTTTCCAAATGGGTACCTTTAGTAACAAAAGAAAGAGAAGACAGTGTGAGTGCTTTCTTTTCAGGGAGAATAGTATAATTTTCCAACTCATTGTGGATCAGTAGTGTCTTTATGTCCTATAAGACAGATGTATGTCCTGATTTGGAGTTTGAGTTTGTTCAATAAGAGTTGACTTGACACTACTTAAAATCTTACCCACTTTGCATGTGTGTCTCACCTCCGGTTATATCTAAAAACTTCGATTTTAATTCTCATGTAATTCATTTTTGTTAAAGATTTTCATACTCACACAGCCAAACTCTATATAACCTACAGGAAAACATGCACACTCATGTCAAAATTTGCATGCACTGCTAACATGAGCAGACTTGAAGAAAATGAAGAGAGATCTGCAAGTGTAACTGATGTGATCTCATAGTTAAATAATTCACCAATAAATGCCACAGTTGGACTTATATACCAGATGTCAAACCACATAGTCATACAGATACAGTTGCTTGCCTCCCTGTCACTGGTCGCCAGAAAGAAACAGATGGTTAAAAAGATATGTAGCTGAGGCAAGGCATGGAAATAGGAAAGCACAGAGCAGAAATTCTGCCATTTAAGTAACAGTAATTTTCTAGTCTGGAAAACCTGGCTGTTTTATACATCCACTTATGTACTTAAGCAGTTTAAATGTGAAACATAGCAAAAATAGTCCAAGCAAGGCTGGCAACTTGCAAATTTTGCAATGCATAGTTGCATCGCAAAAATCTCGGAGGCAGAAACACAACAGTAAAAAGCAAACACTTGCATGCAGTTGAATACAATTATGCGGTGGTTATTACCTAAGCTCATTACAGCTTCAGAAGGGGCTCTGTGAACTTGTGCTCTAACTAGTAGGTTGGACAAAATGCAAATAAGGACTAAATTTGAAAGCAAGTAACATAAAAACCAGATATGATTTAGACTGGGAGTCTATAATTTGGCTTTTAAAAATAAGCCTCAGCAAGAATCATCCTCATTACAATAATGGCTTGTTTATTCTGCACAACTTGTTTGCAATTACAAACCCTCTTTTAAAGCTGATTTTAACAGGAAATAGGAGCATGAGAAGAGATGTGGGGGGGACTTCGTGGTTGGTCAGTTATTATAATTAGGGTGGATGCATATATGTATTGCAAAATCATTTATGCCTTGACTCCAAATCTTCTAATTTCAGATTTCTGCCATTGAAATCTAAAGTTTCAAATAGTCTATTATTCCGAAGATATCATTATAATTGAATTTCTAATGAGGGTGTCTGTGGATCTTTGTGCCTAGTATTTCCATGATGACACTGGACTCCGCTGCATCTATTATGGTCAGGTGACCATGAAATGACGAGCGACAGCTGTTGAGGGCCTGTCTCTGATGTGCTTAATTTATGGTGAGCACACGTTTTATTGCTGATATGGTTTTTTTTTCCTCATTCTTTTCTTCAAATAGTTATTTAGATATTCGAGGGATACTACAAAGAGGCATTGTGTTCAGGATGCCCATCTGCCTGCGTCTGATTCTTGACCTCGTTGGTTACTAGCTGTGTAACCTGGGGCCTCTGTGTCTCAGCTTTTACCTCTTTAAAATGAAAGTGATTTTGGGAACTGTCTTGTAGATTGTTGTGAAGTTTAAATAAATTAATACACCTGAAGGGTTCCGAAAGTCCCTGCCATCAGGTAATGTGTTGCCTATTGCTATTCTTTGCTAGGCCTTGGGAGCACAGTGGTGATCAGGAGTGCTAGGTCTCTAGACCTTTACATTACATTCTGGGGAGGGAGAGGTGACATTAGGCAACCAGTCATCCACTTAATTACTTCTGTGGTAAGTGTACTAGGGACACATAAAGTGAAGCTGGTGTACAAAAGGGGGACTTGACCTGTTCTGGTAGGTTTCAGCTCCTAGAAGGGACACTTGGTATCTAAAGGATGACTATAAATTATTTAGCATGTTAGGATCAGGATAATGTATAGGGAGATCGCTTTGCTTATAGAAGCAAAAGGGGACATGAAAGGTGTAATGTGGGAAACTACTCAAAACTCGCAGTTCAAGGGCCTGTGCCTAGAAATAATTCAGTTACAAATATGGTTTGATCATAAACTAAGTTTCCTTGTCACTGATTCCTTTTGTTCTTCCAGTCAGACCCCTTGAGCCTTCGTAGGCTCTTTATCCACGAAGCACTGTAAAATCCTTGGCTTTTCATTGAACAGATACCTTTGTTTTCTTACATGTTCATGACAAAGTCATTTTCCACCTCTTTTATTGTTTTCAGAAAAATCAACTAAAAGTTACAGCTGCAAAATACATTTGACTAGAAGTGTGTGTATTTTGTATGTATGTTGTATACAGTTTTATATTACATTTATAACTTTTTGTACAAATTGAATTCATACCATTTGTAAGAAGTTTGTATTCTGCTTTTTTATTGAGATTTATTCTTTGAAAATAAAATTTAAACTATGATGCACGGGCATTCAGTTGGGTGATTACTTCCATTTTGTGAACTTGGTTGAACAATTTAGATTGTACCTGAATGTTTAACAGTATAAGTAATGCTGTAAAATGTTTCCTAGAGTACTTTTAGACACATCTCCTTAGAGTAGTATATTGCCAAAAAAATATTGCTACATCCGGGACTATTTATTTTTTAAGGTTCTTGTGCATACAGCAAAATAGCTTTTTAGAAAAACCTCATCAAAAAAAAAAAAAAAAAAAAGCCGGGGAGGTGGCTCAGTGGAATAAGCTCTTCCCTGGCAAGTGCAAGGGCCTGAATTCAACCCTGGTTCTGCAAAAGAAAAAAGAAAAACCACATCAGATTTACCAGGAGTGAATGAGATTGTTGATTTTAATACTTTTTTGAGACAGCGTCTTAGTATTGGTAAGTAAAACATGGACTCTTGTTTTAATTTACATTCATTACTAATGCTTGCTGTATTCAAATTAATATTACTTTTTCCATGAATCATCTGATCTTGTCTCTTGCTAGGTTTTAAACTAGGATACTAATCTCTCCACAATGATTTATTAGAACCTTTTGTTATGTTTAAAGGGTAATAACCCTTTGCCTGATATCTATGTGGAAGATTTTTTTTTTTTTTTTTTTTTTTTTTTTTTTTTTTTTTGGTATCGCTTATATTCTTCTGGCTTTCACATTGTTGCCTAGTTGAATTTACAAATGATTTAGGTTTTTTTAAAATTTCTATAGGTGAACTCTCTTTTGCCTGTCCTCCTTAAATGTTCCTGTAAATGTTCCATGTGAGCCTGCTAGATCTTCAAAGTGTTACTCCCAAATTAGGCTCAAATTTGTAGGTACAGAGCAAAAGTGATTATTTAAGTTAGTTTCAAGTGGCTGTTGAGTTGTTTAGAGAAATTTCCTCAATGAGCGGTACTGTAAGAGTAACTTCAGCCTCTGATGTTCTTTCTACTGTGCTATCGTGCCCTCTTTACACTTTTAAATAGGCTTGTTCTTCAGGGGACATTGCTCAGTGGTAAGGCACTTACCTAGCACATGGAAAATCTGGGTTCTGTCCCTGGAGCCACAAAAACTGAACCAATAAGCCAACCATCCAATAAGCAATAAAACAGGTCTATCTGGAGATGTATAGGCAGTTTTTACCCTTCCCTAGTTTTTATCAGCACTGCTGTGAATTGAACTGTTCTAGACGTTGGGTCTCTCGTTTTATATGAATATAAAGTGGAATTCATTTCTTGAAAGTCTTTTCATTGGTCATTATGTGAACATAAATAAAGCAACAATTATCCATGATTAAGACATGAACTAATAAATAAAGAGATCTGGTTACAAATATATAAAGGTCTCTGATAGATTTGTTTGTTGGGGGTATAGAACCCAGGAATGTCTGAGCTACATTCCCAGCTCCTTCCTCTTTAATTTTGAGACAGGGTCTCCCAAAATTGGCCTAGCCTGACTAGCCTCAAAGTTATAATCTTCTTTCATCCTCTGAAGTAGCTGGGATTATAGGTATATACCACTGTGGAGGAATAATTGTCACATACTTTTGCAGTATTGCACTGTAAACACTTAGAAGCTAAGACTCATTTCTACCGCATCATATAATTGTGAGGCACACTATTTATTGTAGCCTTCTTCTCAGTCAGCTAAGAGACAATCCCGCTGTTTGTCTTCAGTGGACTTTTCATGCAGAGACCATGGATGGGTATGTTGAAAACATTGCATGCATGAATTGGAAAACAAATTTATTGCTACAAGTTTATAAAGAACAGTTATGATTTTAAACAAATATTTTGAATGCTGTAACTATCACTTGTTTTTTCTTCTCTGGTAAAGAAATGGTACCTGAATAGGCAACTTCAAAAAAGGAAAGACAAATGACAAAAAATTATAGCTTTGTCCTCATTAGAAATGCAAATTGGAAGATCAAATAGAAGTCTTTTTGTTATGTATAGCAAGTTAGCATAAATTAACGGCATAGTGAATACTTTTTGTGAAGCTTCAGGAAACCAGCAATCTGAGGCACTTCTGAGGAGAGTGTGGGTTGATATATTTTTTCTGAAAGGTATTGTGATGACATGCATGCAAAGTCTTCCTAGTCCTCTTACCACTTGATATGGTAATTCCACTAGAAATAATCAGCAAATAATCCAAGATCTGGACAAAGACTTGGTAACTGCAAAACAGTCCAACGAAAAACAACACCATTGCTTACAATAAAGAAAATTCAACCCTTTACTTTTTAAGTCAGCAAACCCAGAATTTGGCACAGCAGTCCAAACCAGGATGAGAACATTAGAAGATTAAAACCATGAACTTGCAGTGACATCAACTGACCTCAGGGCCAATACTTTCCCCCTACATAGCTATAGGGTTCAAAGTATCCTCAGGTATTGACTGAATGGCCACTGTATGAGTTTCCCACACTAGCATTTATTACATTTACAAACATTAAATATACCCAATATTCATTCAATATCCATGAACTTTAAGTCTAAAACATCACTGCTGACTACTGTGCATCAAACACAATTTCATGGAGTCAAATCAGGAGTTTGGCCACTTTCAGAAGAATAAGTTGTACAAGTGGGAATTCTGAATTTGAGAAAAGCTCTAACCTGTTCTATGAGCACCTGCGTAGGCAAGCACAGGCTGGCCACCGAGATGGTGTGGTGGCGCACTAATCCCAGCACTGAGGAGCCTGAAAACAGGAGGATCACTACCGAGTCAGAGCTGTGTAGTGAAACCCTGTACCAAATACACAAAGAAGAAAGATCTGGCTGCAAATATAATTGGTACTTTCCCAGTACTTATTTTTCTTTCGGGGCTTCAAAAAGATCAGTTGATGTTCAGAAAGCATTTGTTAACAGATAAAACCTTCAGGGCCTGAGCTTTTATCAAAATGAGCAAAGGGCCCATTTTTTGACTGTAGAGGTTTGAGTAAAGGAATAAATACTAAGTTGAAACAAGAAAAAAAAAAAAAAAAAGAAAATTCAACTGTGCTCAATACTTAGTAAAGGCTGTGCTTTAATAAATCATAGTATATATTCTATAACAGAAAAACAGTAAAAGTTCAGATGGACACTTCTACACATGGCAAGATATATACAGTAACATGGTGAGAGAAAGTGCAGTAGCACACAATAGGTGAAGTGTTACTCTGGACTGCACTGTGCTCTTCCTGTATGTGCCAAAGACTTAGCCCCAGTGTGACTGTGATCTGTGACTGGACCATTGAGGAGGAGATTAATGTCAAATGAAGTCCAACGAGTGAGATCTTTTTCCCCTATGACTGGCATTCCTATAAGAAGAGCAAGAGCACCTGAGATCCATCTCCCACATGGGAGCAGAGAGGAGAGATTACGCAAGGGTGCAGCAAGAAGGTGGTACTCCCAGGTCAGGACGAGGCCTCACCTGAACCAGCCCTGCCTGCTCCTTGGATTAGCAGTCTCCAAACCGAGAAGACACATCTCTGTTGCTCAAGCCCCCGCTGTCCAGGTGTTTGTTGTGGCACGCTGAGCAGGCCAGTGCACCTGCGTGCTCCTCAGTGCTCCACAGTAAACTGACCTAGGTATGCACGGCTCAGGGTCCCCATTACAATGGGACTTGCCAACAGTGGAGGGGATGATGAGTGTTGGAGAAGGCTTTCTATTCATCATACCTGCTTTTGTTTTTAAAGTTAGTATTAGTATTTTATTTCTGCTATCTGATTTCATAAAGTTCCCCCCTACTATCATGCCTTTCTTTCATCAGAATTTTCTTCCACTGTGTTTCTGTGTCAGTATATTTTATTAGTATATATTTGTAATGCATGATGAATATATT
>NW_004524744.1:2121111-2122247 GCF_000260255.1 Octodon degus
TATTTATTTATTTATTTATTTATTTTTTGCTCTTTCATTTAATTGTATTTTGGTTGTCTTGTATAAGAGAAACAATATGATACTTAAGCTTTTGGATCTGATTTCTCTCACTTAACAGTGTGGAGTCAAGATGCATGTATTTTCCTATAATGACTCAAATGTGCCCTTTTCTTGGGAAGACCAGTGCTCCACTGTGTACAGACGCCCCCTTTTCTTCATCCGTGCATGTGTTGATGGTTGCGCAGGCCACGCACAAGACTTAGCTATTAGGAGTTGTGCTGCTATAAGCCTGGGTATGTGCACATCACTGTACTACCATGTCTTCTAATTCTGTGGAAAGATGCCTAGGAGGGAATAACCGGATGCAATGGAAATTCTAATTTTAGTTCTTTGAGGCAACTCCATATTGATTTAATAACTTATACTGTTTTTCTGAAAGAATTAATCCTCATTGTTTTCCAGTTCAAAAAAAAGGAGGATCCTGTTCTGTCAGGGTAAATGGAGTCTGCAGGATCTTCCTAGCACCACCTGTGAACTGTACAGGCCAGCGTCTCCTCGCAGTACTCCGGATGGGTTGGGGTGAGCGCAGAAGTTTCATTATCCTTTTACAGCGCTGGTGCAAAGGTAGGAAGTGCTTGTAAGCATACGGATACACCTTCCTGAACTTAGCCTGTGAAAGCTCCGTCAGGATCACGCGACCTTCAGATATCTTCAAATAACAAATTTCACCTTGTTTAGCAGTGAGATTTGGACAGGAGTGACAGAATATTGAGGTAATCAGCTTTGGAATCAAACTCTATTTCCTTACCTGAAAAATAGTATAATAATCTAAATTTTCTCCTAAGGTTGGCATAAGAATTGGCTTATAGTAGAACTACCACAGGGCCTAGCTACAAGGTTCAAATGTAAATATTCCCCAAATTTCAATAATAAAAGGATTAATCAAAAGGGTTGTTAATGAGCACATGCTTGAAGTACATAATGATTATATTCATTGTGGGGAGCTGGTACACATAACAGATCTTGATTCCTTTTTCCTCTGTTTTTTTTTCTTTTTTTCTTTGCTTTGTCTCCTAGTACTGGAATTACACTCAAGGATTTCCAACTGAGCTACAGTTGGAAATCCTTGAGTGTAA
>NW_004524744.1:2122772-2137654 GCF_000260255.1 Octodon degus
TCTCTCTCTCTCTCTCTCTCTCTCTCTCTCTCTCTCTCTCTCTCTCTCTCTCTCTCTCTCTGGTATCAGCTCAGTTGGTCTTTAGCTCAAGACAGTCTTGCCTCAGCCTGTTGAGTGTTAGGATTACAGACTTGTGCCACCATGCCTTGCTTGACATTCTTCATTTCTGACTAAAGCAGATGTGTATATTTTTTCATCTCTGTTGAATAGGGTGAGGTTTTAGATAACAGATTAAATGATACCCTTAAACTAAAATTGTTGTTGACTGAAAGAACACACTGTGTTCATTAAAGGGGAGACTAATTCTAAGAAATAGCTTTGGCCAAGGAAAAAAAAGTCTTTTGGCCAATTTTCTGGAGAGTAAAGGTTGATTTTGGCTTATAGTTTTAGCAGTTTCATTCTGTGTTCTGCTGGCCCTGGTGCTTTTGAGCCTGCGGCGAGGCAGCCAAATGTGTGACGGAACAAACCTGCTTACCCGTAGCTGGGATACCAGGTAGGAAGAAGGAGGGCTGGGGCTGCACTGTTGGCAAGGAGGAAGCACCCACCCTGGGGACCTGGACGCCACCCTTCTGGGGACCAAAATTTGCAGGCATTTGGAGAACAACCTAGATCTAAACTACACACTGTTTTGTCCCAAGTTGGCCTGCATTGTTTTATTTATTTATTTATTTATTTATTTATTTATTTATGGAACCAGGGACTAAACTTAGGCCCTTGTGCTTACCAGGCAAGCGCTTATTCTACTGAGCTATCTTCCCAGCCCCCTGGCCTGCAATGTTCTAAAACTTTACATTTTATACTCAAGTAACGTTAATATCTACCTAGGTGGATACATATTTTGCATATATTCTCGCTAAAATTATAAATTATACCTCTTTAATTATAAATTCTATCCAGATTGTGAGATTTAATAAAATAGAATAAAGAATAGCAATGAAAATTATGCCCTTACCTGAATCTAGAGATAAGTAGATTATAGATGCCATTCACAAATGTTCTGTGTACCTACTGCACATTGTCTTTTGCCCCTACATCATGATTTTCAGGCTTGCATGATTTTTTTTGATAATGATAATATACTTCATATACTTGCAGGGATTTTATGCACTGAATGTATTCCTTGATGCCTGAAATTTGTAAACAGCAGGCTGGTGAGAAGTTTATGGGTTGAACAATTTTTTGAAAAGATTGGCAGGATGACATCTTTTCCTGAAATATATTTCTCAAGTCTTAACAGCACCAAGTGGCCTCAATGAGTTAAGATCACTCCCCAAAACCTTAAATTAATATCAGGAAGCAATTTATACACCAAGGAGAATTGAGCTCAATGTGTTAGTGGGATGAATAATTGAAGCATTTGAAGTGGGTGATAGATCTTGCTAAGTGATTACTTCCTTATAAATTCCTAAACAAGAAGTCTTCATTGAGAAATGGTTTGGGATTGCTGCCATTTGTCACTTGGCCTATGCATGCTTAATCACCTGCATTTTCAGGCCACTAAAGGCGTATTCAGTGCATTGTAGCAGCCTAAAGTAGTTAATGCATCCACTGAATACCCAGGGCAACTCCCCAGTGTGGGTGTGTAAAGCCCTGGGAAGGAATTTTGCTCTTTATGTTCTCAGCCAGTGAGTCCCTATTGTCCTGATAAATTTCCATGAAAGCTAATATGTTTTTAGAAAATTAGGAATTTTTACTAATTTGTTGCTCATTTAAGATTACACACTTGAAGTTATTTTTTAAATTAAGTTAAATTTTTACATCAGATTCATTACAATTATATCCACAATAATTCAATTTAGATTCCTTTATTGGTTTTGGTCAACTTGTATATCATGAATGAAATTTATCAGCTACACACAGCAAAGAAAGGATAGAATAGTAATCAAAAGGTGGGGTGAACTTCTGCCTATCCTCCTGTATTCTTCTGTCCCCATGCACAGCATATGCTTCGGTGTATGCTAGATAGTTTTACATCTCTTGGGCAAAAGGCAGCTGGAGGTGGCAAGAAAGATCTGGAGGCAGATATAATGTGGACAGGTCCTGGCCCCTCAGGCCAGTGACTGAATCTCCCTAAGCCCCACTTTCTTCATCTGTAAAGTGCAAGAAAGATGGTACACAGGGGCATGCATGCGTTAAGCTTTGGTACAGTGACTTGCATATAGTAAACCAAGGGGACCTTTGTCTGATTTAATCCTTTCATATTTACCTGCTTACACTATCCTGTGCTTTTCCTGCTAAATGTATCTAGGCAACCACAATATAAAGCATTAGGTGTTTTAAAAAAAATTTCTTTTTTAGAAATGCCTTTTGAATACATCAGTGTCAGTAGAGAACCAGGTCACTGACTTTGGCTAAGCAGTGTAAAACAGGAGAATTTAGGAAAGGAGGTCTTTGTATGTGCGCAATAGGAAGTACTAGGTATTCTCCTCAAGCTTTAGAAACTTGTTCTAATCAAAGCAGGCAGCAGATGAGAATTTATAACAGCTAAATTCCATATATTCTTGTTTCTGCTTTATAATGTGTCTTTGTTGAGCATGTAATTTTTTCACAGTAGCTATTCCTAGCTGCATATGTGTGCTGCAGAAAGAAAGAGCATATGGAATATATACCATGTATATATACATATAGAGATCTTCTGGCATTGAGTGTGTGGATTCACATGCATATACACGCACACACTCACAGGGTGCGTCTATGTATGTCTATGTATAGAGAGAAAAAATATATATAAATATATATCCCTTCTGCTCTTTTCATTGTGTTATTCGTGTCAGAGGCTGGATGAGTTCTGCCCCCTCCCCCTCCCCCCACAAGCTGGAGGGCCAGAAGGTGGGGCGGTGCCTCCGAGTAATGGCAGCAGAAGGCAAAGGGAGCAGACAGCTGGCGAGCTCTGCCCCAATATGCTTCCCTGAAAGAAGCGAGGAAATTTCAGAAGATGCAATGCCTGAATGGCTCACTTTGTAGAAAAATGCAGGAACCTTGATAAAATGCATTAGAATGTCCTTCCATTTTAATGTGTCTAGGATTGACCATTTTACCATAACTGGGGTAAACTTCCCCAAAGATATGTTTATAAACATTTCATCTTGGAAGACATTCTAGAAAGAAACATCAACTTTTCTGACAAATGAGAGCTGTTCTCAATAAGCCTAGAAAGACTGCCAATGCCAGGTGTCTGCCTGGAATTTTCTAGAACAAAAATGTACAGTGAAATCTCTGCTATCAAACATTGGAAGCATAAGAAATGCTGGAGAGCAGACCCTCTATAATAAACACTGCAGCTTAACTATGCTAAATGAAACATCCCCACAGTAATATTCTGTGCCTCTGCCATCTTAAATAGATTATTCTGATTTCATACTTTCTTGAGGATTCAGGGCCATCATTAGGTCTTGTAGTTTTTATCTGTAAAATAGGGGGCTCGGTGGGGTCATTGAAATATGTAGGCCTGTTCAAATTATTATTGAAGGTGCTCCCCTCCTCTGGGCCATTATTGCTCCCAAGGTCTGTTTTGGTTCTGTTAAGTCAATTGAGTTGACTTGAATTTTGTAGCCTGCTTTGTTAGGATGCTGTAAACATAAAAAAATAATCTCCATCTGAGAGTTCAAAGCTCTTTTTTCTTGCTAGGGTCTGGTTATTTGCGTTTTTTTTTTTTTTTTTTTTTTTTTTTTTTTTTGGTAATGTTAGCAGTGAAATTAATGAAAGTAGAATTCTGCATAAATAAGAAATTTCTGTTTTTCTTCAATATTATCATTGTAAGACATCTTATAATGTTTGATTTTGTCCATAAGTTCTAATTTTTATTTCCTCAATTAGATTGTAAACTCCTCAAAACAGACACCACATCATATACCATTTTGTTCTTTATAACACCAGACACAGAATATACCTAAAATGCTTGTGGATGTATTAATTCTGTGGTACTAAAAACAGGCACACACTGAGGGCCAGCGAGATAGCTCAGTGGACTAAATGCCTATTTAGGCAAGTGGAGGGAATGGGGTTCGATCCCTGGTACCAATTGCCTCACTGGCCCATCCCATCGTGAGTCAGCCACCAAGTCCAGTTCGTGGTGGTGCATGCCTGTAATCCCAGCACTGGGGAGGCTGAAAACAGGAGGATCATTATGAGTCCAAGCTGTGTAGTGAGACCCTGTACCAAATATATAAAAACAAAGAAATAAATCAAGTGATAGGAGAAGGTGAAAGACCCAAAGTATGCACGTGCAGTTTTCGTTCACCATTTACGGGGTTGGGAATATAGCTCAGCAGCACAAACACCTGCTTGGCAAGTACATCATCCAGAGTTCTAGCCCTGAGGCTGAGACAGGAGGATCACTGACAGTTCAAGGCCAGCCAGAACTGCATAGTGAGACAGTATCTCAAAAAAAAAAAAAAAAACTAAGACCCCACATATTTTGGGGCCAGGGAGATAACTCAGTGGCTTAAGCTTACGCACCTGACTGGCAAGCAGAAGGTCCTGAGTTTGATCCTTTGTACCAAAACAAGAACAAAACCAGGCACACTGGTTAATTATCTTTTTTTTTTTTTTTTTTTTTTCCCCGCAGTACCAGGGATTGAACTCAGGATCCTGCGCTTGCTAGGCAAGCGCTTATTCTACTGAGCTATCTCCCCAACACACTGGTTAATTACCATCACAATTATAAAGCAGCATGTTGGATGGAGCCTTCAAGCTAACAAATTAACTTCAGCAACTACCCAAAGCACAGGGACACAAGTGTATTTGAGGGACAGATAGTAGTATTAATGGAGTCAGAGCTCTATTGGCTCTGTTATTCAGTTACATGCTGAAAATATCACAGGCAGATTAATTTGTATGAGACAGAGATGTTGACAGTAAAAAGTGACTGTAGATGTGATCTGAGGCTGATTTAGTATCCTCAGGGACATCAATCATTATTGCCATAGCTTAGAGATGCAGTGTGGTCTGTCATTTTGAAAATCCTTTTTTTTTTTTTTTCTTTTTTTCATATTTAGGACATGGTATACAGGGTTTCACTGCATAGATTGGACTCGTAGTGATCCTCCTGTTTACAGCCTCCCAAGTGCTGGGATTACAGGTGTGTACCACCATGCCCAGTCTCAGTCACCTTCTCTGCAGGACCCGGGGGCAGGGCCAGCACAGCAGGCTAGGGAATTGAACTCCCGGCCCCTGTGTCTGCCTACGCAGGTGCTTTAATCCACTGAGCTCCTTGTCATTTTGAAATTACTTGCAGATTCATATTTGCAAAAAATTGTATTTTCTGAAATTAATATTTGGAAATAAGATAAGGAAATTTAGCTTTTGTTTTAGATGTTATATGATTTTGTTTAGCTCTCAGAACTTCACAAGCATAAAGAAAGAGTAGTTAAATTCTATGTTTTCAATAGACTTGCTTATGTTATTCATATGCTAAGATCTCATGTGGGATAAGGAGTCATTTATCCATAGATCTGTTCAACAAGATCCAGCTGTTGCTTTTTTATTAGTGCATATTTGCAGCACATTATATTTACATTCTTTGTGTGCAGTAGGGACATGCGCTCCACGTGCACTGATTCATCTTTCATCCCCTGCTCATCTCCATTTCTTAATCCCCTCCTCTCTTGAGAAGGATCTGCCTGCTTCCTCCTGTGTAGCTTTTATTGTGCTCTTTATTTATACTCTGGGTTTTTCATAAAAGAGAACCCTGTGATATTTAAACTTGTGTGTCTGATTCACTTCAGGTAACTTCATCATCTCAAGATGCATCCATTTTTTTTTTTTACAAGTGACCCAAGTTTATACTTCTCTATGGAGTACAAACTCCACTGTGTACAGATACCACATTTTCTTTGTCCTCCATCTGTTGAGGGACATATAGGCTGCCCCAAGATTTAGCTATATGCATTATGCTGCTATAAAATTTCTAGTTTTGTGTTGATTTTTAAATTAAGATAGAGGGCTGGGGAAATAGCTTAGTAGAATAAGTGCTTGCCTGGCAAGCACAGGGTCCTGAGTTCCATCCCCAGTACCAAAAAAAAAAAAAAAAGCTAGAGTCGGAATATGGTCTTTCTATTTTATGTTCATTTTAAGCTAGGATAGAGACAGAACATGGAGTCATTTATATCAGATATGCTTGCAACAACTAACTTCATCTCATATACATCATTTTAAAATAGAAACTGTTAATGTTTCCACTTATTTATGGGGTGCAGGCAGATAGGCTCTTAATAAAGTCATGCGACGACGGAGGTAGGGTTTTGTTGATCTACTTGCTACATTTTCAGGAATGTGTAGGTCTTTCTAAGTTTTTAATTTTTATTTTTAAAAAGAGAATAAAAACTAACAAAAAATAGAACTGATAGAGAATTTCACTAAACACAATAGTAGGAATTCAGTGATAGTTGTTATATTGCATATTACTGTGTTCGAATCAGCTGTTCAGATTCCCAAATATAAGGATGTGAAGTTGGTCAAAAAGTTATAAAAAATTAAAGAGGAGAGAGAAAAAATTTGAGCATTAACTTCTCCTTTCAATGGACTAGCAAAAATAAGAAGTGCAATTATCCAAGCTATCATGTATATATATATATATATATATATATATATATATATATATGATATATATATACATATATACATCATATATATATATATGTAATCATGGAGAGTTATTTATAGTACATTTATAGTACAGATTGGCAAATATTACCTATAAAGTGTTTCCTTGGTTCACAAACTTAATTTATTCCACAGTTCTGGAAAAGATGGCCACATTTATGTTCTTGTGGGAAACATGGCTATCGTCACATTTGCCACCCTGAAAAATTCACAAACAAAAGCCAAATTCTACCAAACACTGCTTGCAAACCAAATTGTTCACAAACAGAAACATTTGTGAAGGACTACTATATCCTCCCTAATCCAGCTGGTGAATCTTTACTAACACATCATTTTAAGCATTTCTTAAGCTGATAAATTGAAAAAGAACTGCTTGATTTTCAACACATCTTGTGTTACACGTCTCGGTTACTCTTCTCTCGTTGCTGGGACAAATACCCAACACTCAAAATTAGGGAAGGGAATGTTTATTAAGCTCACAGTTAGTGGAGGTTTCAGTCCATACTCAGCTGGCTCCAAGGCTGGTGGCACATGGCAGAGAACGACCTTTCATAGTGGCTGCAAAGACCGAGAGAGCAAAGTGGAGGACTAGCAGCAACAATGGCTACAGAGAGCAAGTCTGTCTCCCTTAAGTTGCATTCAGGCTATATTAATGCAATACACCCAGACTAGGTGTAGTACTCACACCCATAATCCCAGCAGCATTCACACCCATAATTCCAGTGGACCATGAGTTAATCAAAAACTCTAAAAGTCTGCCCCATGACTGCATGAGGCTTTGCGGGGACAACTAGACCCAAATCTTATCAGATGAGAACATATAAAATGGCATTTATGTATTTACTTATGGAAAAAATTGAATCTGGTCATGGAGATGTTAATGCACTGGAAAGCAATGTGACGATTCAGTTGACTAATCCTTTTATAAGTATTTGCTTTGTCTATATTTCCTTTTGATGCCTTTTAGTAGTAATATTGTTAAAATGTCAGCTATGATTTTTCTTCTCACAAGTATTTTTTAAATACCAATCAATAAAACTTGACCTTTGCTAGGTATTATTAATTTCTTCATATTCACTTAATCCTCATTGCATAGTCCTGTGAAACAAGAACTTCAACATCTGCTTTTCCAGATGCAGAAAAAGAGGGCCAGAGACAGTGAGGGCCTTTGCTCAGGTCTATCCTAGCACAAAAATGATCTGGATGGTGGTGGACTGGCTTGGGTTTCTCACAATGATGGTGAGAGCACCTGGGAACACAATGTCCTAAGACAACTGGCCATAACATTCCCTACAGTATTTTAAGAAGTTAATGAATTTTCACACTTTGTGGGGGATAGACAATTATTTATTTTTAGTTAATGCTATCAATTGACAGAATTCTTCCTTTTAATAAATTTGTCAAATGCCTGGCATGAAGGCATAAACATCTGACATCTACAGGAAAATATTTCATGATTTTTCTTTGATGCCTTAGGCTGAAACTTTTGAATGCACTTTAGATAATCAATATTACCTTTTCTAGACTTATCTCTGTAAATGACCTTACTAGTTATTTAATTTGTACTATACTACTCCATTGTCAGCAAATAAGAAAATAAATCTTTATTATCATTTGTTTATTGGTGACTTTTTGTGTCTCCTGCTAGCACTTGCCTTCATGAGTTTTCCACTTACTGAAGGGTTGGGGACTGGCTGCAAAACTGAGTATCTGTATGACCGTGCCTGTACCAGTGGGGTACAAGCGACTTCAAAGCAAGACTTCTATTAATGTGCATTCTGTTTTCCTTAAAAATTTGTGGGTTTTTTTTTCTTTCAAACATATGCATATCAGAAATTCAAATTAAGAACCCCTTACCTCATGCTCCTCCATACCTCTAATGAGGTGGAAAAAGGTACATTAATGATGGAAAGTTATTTAGTGCTGAACAGAGTTAATTGCTTCTAATCACTGCTTACATCCATCTGGTTTTATGGTAGACAACAAACCTCTTCATTGGGCTTGCTCATTAGACATATTGTAAATTACAGAGATGCCCTGGCATCTTGCATATTGTGCTTCTATTAGTGAGGCTGTGTTTTCATATAGCCCTAACGGTGGGTGTTGGGATACAAATCAACTTGTCCTTGCTCTATCAGAGCTGCAGGGAGTCCTGGTGAACAGGCCTCCCCAGACCCACTTGGAAGGCAGTTCAAAGCTACTGTCTATCAAACTGTGCATGCAAAGCTATGGAAGGGCTGACAGAGATTGGGAATAGCATGGCACCTTTGCCATGAAACTGGAGTTGAGGTGGTAACATGGGTAACAATCTCACATTTATTTTCCTTCAAAACTTGGAGTTAAAGTTTTCTTGTACTACTATCATGTAGCAGAGTAAACAGGGACAGAATTGTACAAATGAAGAATCAAGACATGAAACTGGGATAGATGCAACCATCTTTAATCATGTGCCTTATACTAATGCTTTCTGAAGCTTAATTATTTGCATAGTATTTTACTAGAATTTTAGGAAGATCAAAAGAAAAACATAAGTACATAGGTTATGGTGCCGAAAAACTTCATTACAGAAGAATTACGCTTGCACTAGAGCTAGTTAAGATGGTATGTTATTTGTTAATTTCTATTGTTAATAATGGACTAGGGAGTTGAATACAGGACCTGTAAATTCTTTGATGAATTACAAAATTGCTAGAATATTATAATTACTATAATCTATTATGTTGTAGGTGATTTTATTAGTTAAAAAAGTAATCATGATTAAACTTTAAAAGTGAAAAAGGAAGGGAGGAAGAAAGGAAAGAAGGAAGAAAAGAAAAAAGCAGGAAAGATGGGAGGAAGATTATATAAGTCACTGATATGCTTTTCCTTTTTTTGTTGCTTGGCTGTCTAATTTTTTTCTGTTAAGGGTGAATGACTTTAAACAGAGGTAACTAAGCCCTAAAGGCTAAACATTTAAAGCTGTGAAGTAACTTAAAGTAGTTGTTTCATAAATGACATAGCTGAGGCCCAGAGAGATTAAAAGACTTAACCAAGGCAAGACAAATAGTGCTTTCATTGCAGCACAGAAAAAGCAGACAGGTCAATGTCATGTGTCTTCACTTGGAAGTACATTCATTAACTTATGATGTGAATGACTAATGAGACTCACATATACATAATGTGCTTTGTGTTGTCAATTTCTTAGGCTCTGCATTGTCAATTTCCTATTTTTGTATTATATTTAGGAAATAAATGAATGACAAATTACTATCAGCTTTTCACTGGGAAAAAAACTGAGCCATGACAGTGTATGGCGATAATATACAGAGATCAATCTCTATACGTTAAACTCAGTAAATTCTTGAAGGTAAGCTTTCTTAATCATCTAAGAATTATGTAGTTTGAGGTATGTGTAGGTCTAAATTAAAAATTAACAAGATGCATTAGACATTGATAATCTGTGCATGTTATACGTAATAATTAGTCTACACCCATTGCTATCATGGATATGTAAATGAAATCTTAACATAGCTCATTTTTGAAGTAATTATCCCAACTTCATTTCTGCTTTTTTTTCTAATATCTTTATACCTGTTCCAACTTAGATTTCTATGCCATCCTTGGTTTTTTCAAGATAAGTTTAAAACTGAGTTAAAATGGGATAAAATCAACTAGATTTAAAATTCCTTTAGAAAGATTTTCATCTGAGCCCTAGTTGTTGTGTTGTTAAGGTTTTCCTTAGACTCTTCCAAGTGCACAGGACTCACACACTCAATTCAATTCATGTCTCCTTCAAATGCTCTTCTATTTCTGTACTACCCATGCAAAATCTTTTCACTCTACCAAAATATTCACAGACTCATTTTTATGCCTCTTCTTTTTTCATTTGGGAACCATTCATAGTGTATGCATACATAATGCACAGCATGTATATGCACATATAGAATTGTCACTGAAGAGCATATTTATAAATGAATTATACTATTTTACTATTTTAGTCCTTACAATAGTATCTCAATACATTTTCTCTCATACCTTACTAATAAGTTTGATTTAACTTTAATGCTGAAACAAATTTTTAAATTGTTCTGGCCATGTCTCTTCCCTCCTTTCACCTCTTTAGCATTCAACCTGAGTGGAAGATCAATATGAGCACAGTTATTGGCTGAGGGATAAATGAAGAGTAGCCATTCTTTCCACTCTTTAATCATGCCGTCCTCTCGCCATGATGGACCTTGCTCTATTTCCCTCTGGTAGATCTGACAGACTATAACTGACCTAATTGATACCAGATGACAGCTCAAATAAGGCTTAATAAAGAAATAATCACACTAATCTAATGAGCAAGCTGTTATGATATTGGTTTATAGGAAGCTGTTTTGTAATCCTTCCATCTTTTCTTTATTCTTTATAACTTTTACTCTGAATCTCTTTGTCTGTTCTAGAATTAGAAGACTAGCATGGAAAATCAGCTCCATTTCCTATTCTTCATTCTAGAGGTATGCACTGGCTTATTTCTTCAACTTTTAGTAATAGAAGTATCAAGGACACTGAAGAATTGGATGAATAGTATAATAATTACATATACAGTATAGCCACCTTTTACATTCAATAATTATAAATATTTTGACATATTTACTTTGTATATACATGTGTGTGTATATATAGTACGTAAGTCATTAGAAAACTATATACATCATAATACTCCATCTCTGAACATTTTAGTATGTATTTGCTAACATAGAACATTTTCCTACATAAGCAAATCATTAGTAAATATTCAAATTTCTCTAATTGTCTCCAAATACCTTTAAAAATAACTGCTTTATTTTTAAACCACAGCCAAAGTCTCACTAGTTTTTGAGCATTTCTTTGCTCTCTGGACTACTTAACTGCCTCGATCTTGTCTTGTATTTTTCTCTCTTAGATATGAAATCAGCCATTGTCTAAAAGAGCCTTGAATCGAGACCTGAGCCAGTGCACCCATTGCTACCAGAATCTCATTTCTTTAATGACCGGTTAGTATAATAGCTAAGGGTGTGTGTGTATGTGTGTGTGTGTGTGTGTGTGTGTGTGTGTGTGTGTGTGTGTATGTGTATTGAATATCTATAAATTGACACACTTTTTAAAAAAATGTATTTAGTACAGGGTTTCACTACATAGTTCCAACTCGTGATCTTCCTGTCTCAGCCTCCCCAGCACTGGGATTGCAGGTATGTATCAGCATGCTCGGTCTTTGTGGCCAGCTCAGTGCATCCAGGGTTGGGGCCATCATTGCACTTTAAATTTAGTGTTAGCAAGGTTTTGTTTTCTTTTATAATTTGTACATATATGATTATTTATAACTTTTATGTTTAAAGTTTGGAATTTCTAAATAATAACATATTTATTTAATTATTTTTCTTATAGATGTATAAAATATTTTCTAAGTTATAACACTAGCATTTCCTCGAAATAAAGTTTAAGAATTCTCTGTAAGGGCTGGGGAGATAGCTCAGTACAGTAAGCATTTGCCTGGCAAGTGCAGGGTCCTGAGTTCAATCCTGGTACCACAAAAAAAAAAAAAAAGCTTTCTTTTAGAATATTTTGCTGAGTTTACACACCTATAATATTCAAATCACAGAACTTAACAAAAAAAAAAGGGTATACAGATGAATGTCCATTTTGTATCTGTGTATTCAAAGTGGTTAGGATAGATATATAGTTACATTCTCTTAATGAATAGAATGATTTGTTCTAATGGTGTTTGTAAATAGATCTCAGGTCTGCATCTTGTACAGCAATTAACCACTAAGAAGAATGTATGCAGTGTGTTAATTATTGAAACTGTCCTAGCGATTTGATTTGAAACTGTCTCATTGCTATTTGTTTATCAATAAAAGTATGAAAAAAACCCAAACAAAATAATGGCAGATTTCTCTTCACAAACCATCAAGTCGAGAAGAGCATGGAGGAAAGTACTACAAGTCTTGTAAGAAAACAAATTCCAACCCAGACTGATGTACCCTGCAAAGCTCTCTTTCAAGTTGAATGGAGAAGTGAAATACTTCCATGACAAAGAACAACTAGAAAATTTCGTGATGACAAAGCCAAGCCTACATAGACTACTAAAAGATATTCTAGAGAGGGATCAAAATGACCAAAACTTCATGAATGAGCATGGAAAGAACCTACCAAATAGGGAAAACAACTAAAGATGGAAGAAAAAGAAGTGTGCAATAGCAGGTAAATAGCATGTCAAATATAAATCAGTACATATTAATTATAATCATCAATGTAAATGGACTCAATTCAGAAATTAAAGGAAATAGACTGGCAGAGTGGATTAGGAAGCAAAATCCAACAATATGCTGTACAAGACTTCATCTGTCGACTGATTGGTTAATCTTCATAGTTTTGTCCACCTGTAATTTTAATAGTTCTATATGATTTGTGCCTCAGAAACACAACTGCTTTAATGAATCATAAATAATGCTTTGTCCTGGCTTTATGGCTTATTGACATAGAAATAAATTCTCTGCAAGATTAGAATTCAGTGTAGATGCTGTCAAAGTCCCCATCAACTTGAATGTTTAGAAATTAGAGAAACCAGGTACTAAAAAAGGAGAAGGTGTTCTATACTGTACATCTTAGTTCTGGAATACATCTATAAAATAAACGTGTGTACACTGTTCTCAAAAAAAAAAAAAAAAGAATTCTCTGTAAGTTCTTGTTCTTCTCTTTAGAGTAAATCCCTCTGAAGAGGTATAACAAGAATACTATGCCCAAAACTCAGATGGAATAATACTTTTCTGCATGGCTATGTTCTTCTTTGGAATTCATGATCAGGAACTTACTTGCTTCCAGTTTGGGCCTTTACTGTTTATTTAAGTTTAAATTTTGATGGTGTAGGAAGATTTACATGGTTCAAGATATATTAATAGACATGGAATTCTCACTTGTCTCCTTGTATCTCTCACTTTCTCCCAACATTACCTTCAAAAGTTAACAATGTTAGGTAGTTTCTGTTTTGTCCTTGCAATGCTTTCTTCTGTGAAAATAACCAACAGCCAGTCACAGAAATATCATTTCTGCACATGCACAGATAATCCTAGGGGTTTATATAGAATTCTGTAAAATTGCACAACAGTAGTCAAGAAATACTGGTGTCCTGTGAAATGATAGGTGAGCCACAATGTAAGCAAAAGTGAAAATTCAATCCATGATTAATCTAAACAATTTTCAGTATATGGGGGCTGGGGTGATGGCTCAGTGGAATAAGTGCTTCCCTGGCAAGTTCAAGGGCTTGGGTTCAATCCCCAGTTCTGAAAAAAAATATATCTTCAGTATATGAATTAGAAGCCCCTTTCCTGTCCATTCATTTGCATCTTAGTGAGATCCCTTTATTGTGATTCATAAAGTGACTATGTTGAACATTTTCAACACAACACTCCATACAGCTTTGAAAAATCTCATATTTTAATGAGTTCAATGTAATATATTATTAACATTTAGATCTTCTTCCTGTTTTATTTTAACCAAAATGTTAAATTGGTATACATTTAAGTGCTGAGCTTCGATATTCATTTTTAACATTACCTTATTTTTTTTAGTTTTTGAAGAAAGAATATTCCCTTGTTTCCATGTTCAACTTTTATTTTTTTGGTGCTGGGAACTGAACTCAGGGCCTTGCGCTTGCCAGGCAGGTGCTGTGCCACTGAGCTGCATCTCTGGCTCGTTTAGCTAATTTTTAATGTTTCTTAGATCCTATTTCTATTCTTCAGAACCAGAATTTGTGAAAATGTTATTTATTCTATAAATTATTAATATCTTTCTATATAATTTTTCTCTAATTTCACCTATCTGTACTTTAAAATGCATCAGTGTGTAACTCTTTTATTGTACCAACATTACATGTACCTTATAGAAATTTTTAAAAATAGAAAGAAGAAATCTTTCAATTCCCTTTCTAGCTTCTTCTCCTTGGTTATTTATTATAAACTGCTTTGTATTTGGGCTCCTATATTTTTATTGGCTTGTTGGAATATATACATAAGTGTATGTTATATGCTATCTTTCCATTCTTTTTAAAATATAGAGATAGCATAAGATTTAATATATCCCTTGGTAATTTTTCTCTGGTTATTCTTGATAGTGACTCCTCTTTGGTTGATAAATTCAAATCTAAAGTATTCACTTAAAGTAGCTGCATGACATTGAACATTACAGGTATATATTTTCAACCATTTCTCTCTCTCTCTCTCTGTCTCTCTCTGTCTCTCTCTCTCTCTCTGTCTCTCTCTCTCTCTCTCTCTCTCTCT
>NW_004524744.1:2137986-2157160 GCF_000260255.1 Octodon degus
AGGTGAGCAAAATTAGTCAAACAATTAAGCATTAATTTTTTTTTTTTTTTTTTTTGGTGGAACTGGGGATTGAACTGAGGCCCTTGCGCTTACCAGGGAAGTGTTTATTCTGCTGAGCCATCTGCCCAGCCCCCCAAGCATTAACTGTTTTTTCAACAAACTAAGAGAAATTAACAGTACAATTATCTTAGCTATATTACTTTCTTTTTCTGATACTGGGGATTAAATTTAGTACCTTGTGCTTGCCAGCCAAGCACTTACGTCTTTGAGCTATCTCCCTAGCCTATCTTAGCTATCTTGGGTATATACGTACATTTCCCCCATTTCCTCTTTTCTCCTTTCCCCAACCCCAATTTCTCTTTTCTTTTGAGCAGTTTCTTTTCCTTTGTTTCTCAGTTTGTTTGTTATTTGTGTAGAGAAATGGTATTATGAGATCACTGAGTCCGATCTAGTAGTAAGACCCTGGAGTGAGATGACCGAGGACCCACTGGATCCTGAACAGACCCAGAGCACAGGCCCGGCAAGTGAGTGAGATGACCGGGGCCACCAGATCCTGAATAGACTCAGAGCGCAGGCCCAGAAAGTAGGTGAGACAACCAAGGGCCACGGGATCCTGAATAGATCCACAGGGCAGGTGGGATCCTGAATAGACCCAAAGCGCAGGCCCAGAGAGTGAGTGAGATGACCCGGGGCCCGCTGATCCTCATTTGACCCAGAGTGCAAGCCCAGCATGGAACCCTTCAGCAGAACTCCCTGCAAAGAGGCTAGAGGCAAGACCCACCCAGCTGATTCAGGAGCAGAACATCTTGCCAGAGTGACACAAAGGGTTCAACTCTAACAGCTGCAGCAGAAAGAAGTGGAGCACAGCAGCCAGATCCAAACAACACCCTCCATGAGGAATCTGCACTTCATAGATCTTGACCTGGTGCTAAGGTAATAACTCTATCTAAGCTCTACACCAAAGGTCAGAAGACAGTGGTATACAAAATGACAAAGAGAAGGAACAAAATGCAGTCTCAGGCCCCCAGTCCACCCAGTACAAATGCAAAAGACATTAGGATTGAGGAAACTGGAAATCACACACCAGATATCTCTGAAATAATAGCGTTGACTGTAAAGAATGAACTGCAGAAAGGTATTGAAGAAATCAGATCAGAAATAATTTCGGAACTAAAAAATGTAGTGGTAACTGTACTAATCAAAGAAGTACTAAGTAATTAGTACTAATCAAAGAAGTACTAAGTGCTTCTAAAGAATACACTGATAAAAAAAAATAGAGGAGAATATAAAAATGATGGAACCCCTGAATAAACAATTTAGGAAAGAAATAGAATCCATGAAACATGTTCAAATTGATATACCAGAAATTAAAACCTCAATCACAAGCTGGCAAAACCATTTGACTGAAAGTGAAAATAGACTTTCTGACCTGAAAGACACCATTGCAGCTAGTGAAAAAGTAAGAAAAGATCTCTTAAAAACAACTAGGATGCAGGAAAAAATAATTCAATACCTGCAAGATGATGCAAAGATGAACAATGTGAGACTAATAGGCATCAATGAGAAGGAAGGAGTCAATATACATGATATAAAAAGAATATGGGCAGAAGTAATAGCAGAAAACTTCCCAAATATGGGGCAACAATCTGACATTCCTGTAACCGAAGCATATAGTATTCCAAATAATATCAATCCAATGAAAACCACACCCAGACACATAATAATCAAGATCCCAGAAATTCAGCATAGGAACAGTATACTAAAAGCCGCTAAAGAAAAGAAACAGATCACATTTAAAGGAAAATCCATCAGAATAATGGCAGATTTTTCTTCACAAACCATCAAGTCAAGAAGAGCATGGAGCAAAGTACTTCAAGTCTTGCAAGAAAACAAATTCCAATCCAGACTGATATACCCTGCAAAACTATCTTTCAAATATAATGGAGAAGTGAAATATTTTCATGACAAAGAACAACTAAAGAATTTCATGATGACAAAGCCAAGCCTACACAGACTACTAAATGATGTTCTAGAGAGGGAGCCAATTGATCACAGCCCCATGAATGAGAATGGAAAGAACCCGCCAAATTGGGCAAGCAATTAAACAGAGGAGAATAAGAAGTATACAATAGTAGTCTTTCAGTTATTTTTTTGTGTTCAGCAGCAGAATATTTTCATCAGCACACTCTACAAATGGATTTCTCTTCCACCCTATGGGTCATGATTCCACCTGAGTCTACCTGGTGGATTTCAAAGAAATAGCTGTAGCTCAGTTCCACAAGTGACGCCTAGCCACCAGTAACTTTCACAGTCATGTATGTCCACAACACACTAGAACTTTGTGTGATATCCTATCCTCAAACTGTTAGAAGTGCTGGTCATTTACTTGCCATTCCAGTATTTATCTTATGTTTTACTCTTAGTACTACTTTGCTATCATGAAAACTTTTTCTTAGTTCAATTGTTTTGAAACATTTAATTTTCTGAATATTGCTTAATCTTAATTTTTGTTCTAAGATTTATACTGTATCTTTGACTTACAATTTATTTAAAAGACAAAAAAAGAAATGGTATTCATTTTTGAGTGTTGACTTTATGTTAAGCTATGCTACTGAATTTGGTTATTAAATCTTGGAGTTTTGGGGGTCTTCTATGCACAATATCTGTCATCTTTGAATAATGATAAGTTAGCTTCTTCCTTTTCAATCTTTATTCCTCTTATTTCCCTTCCTTTTTAATTGCTCTGGTTAATGTTTCCAGAAATACATTGAATAGGAGTGGAGACAGTGAAATCCTTGTCTTGTTCCTGATTTTAAAGTGAAAACTTTTAGTTTTTGTCCACATAGTGTTATGTTGGCTTTTTATTTGTCTTAGGTGGCTTTTATTAGATTTATGTAAAGACCATGTTTTATGATTTTCTGTAGGTTTTTAAAAATAATTTTATTAAGAAACAAATAGCAATAAGACAGTTTCAAAACTGATTAGTAGGACAGTTTCAATGATCAATACATAGCATATTGTTGTCTTCTTAGTGGTTATTCATAGTATAAGATGCAGATGTGATATCTTGTCCACAACCACTATTAGAACAATTCTTTCTATGCATTGAGTTAAGAGAAAGTAGCTGTGTATCTATCCTAACTATTTTGAATATACAGATACAAAATGGTCCTTCATTTGTATCACCTTTTTTGTTTAGTTTTGTCAGAGAACAGTATTCCACTGTCATTTAAATATTGTAGGTATGTGAATTGAGCAAAATATTCCAATATAGTGCAGTAATCCATAATAGTAGTGGGTTTTCTGTAGGACTGGCAATGTCAGAAGTTGTTGACTTGAGCCTTTTATAGCTCAGCATATTAATATGGCTTTACTTTTTAATACTTCGTTTTTATTCTTTTCTGATGGATAGTTAAGACTAAGATAAAGTAAGACGTATAGAACAAGAAATGTAACTTTTGTATCTGACAAGGTCAGTCAAATCCCTTCAGGACTTATCCTGAAACCCTGTACTGCAGTTTCTGGATACTTTGTCAGTGTCAGCCATGTGGATGAGTCACAGCCATTGCTGGACCAATTTGCTCTCTGTGAAAGCCTGAGAGAAAGTTTTCTCTCCATGTGACTCTCCTTAAGCACACTCTACATCTTCCACCAGTTTTCTTTGTGGCCCCATAATCTCCTTGGTCAGAAAATTTGTGACACAACTGAGTTAGAGGATGTTACATTACAGGTTCTCCTATGTCCTGAGTCCTTACTGATCTTGAAAGGCTAGGGCCAAAATGTTAGCTGTCTTTCCAGCCCTTCTTTTTGTTTTTCTTTTGAGGACCACTTCTTATTTTTGGTTTATATGAAAAGACAAAAAACTTTTCATTACACTGTTAAATAGTCAATAATTTAGGTTGTACTAGCCCTGGTTTCTGTTTTAACTACTCAATTCTTCCATTGTACCCAAAAAACATCCATATGCATCTTAAATAAATATGAATGTTTGTGTCCCAACACAACTTTGTTCACAAAGGCAGCTACCCAATTTATGGTACCTATACCCAAAATAGAAAGCTGGAAAGATGTTTTCATCTAAACTTCAACGTACCTTTCACTCAGATTTTCTATTTTGGGCATAGGAATATCATCCAGAACTGTCTTGTCACTCTATTCTATCCATATGACTTCTGTGATTAGTTCATGGTGGATGTTTGATTAAATTTAGGTCAATGAGAATTAGACCCAAAGCTTTTGTTACTGCTAAGGAGACATATCCTCTTTTAATTGAGATTACTGTTGTATATTCCTAGGTGCTCAGTGGGTACTTTGTCACTTGGGGAGTGTCACCTAGGAAATCTGTCATCTTACAGTTTTCACTTGTCATCTGAAGTGGAAGCCATCACAGAACAAAGAGCTAAGAAGCAAACAATAACTGAGATTAGTTCAGATAAAACATTGTCCGGCTAAGATTGCAAAACCAGTAGATGATGTCACTGTGCTAGGTGATGCTTTCTTTAAAATCTTGCTCTTTTTTTGTTCCTAAGATCAAATTCAGGACCTTGTGCTTGCCAGGCAAGCACTTAGGCTGCTGAGCTATCTCCCTGACCTTACTCTTCTTTAATGTGTTAATTATTCTTTAAAATCCTTTGAGGCTAAATAATTTCAAGCTTACCTTTCACTACAGAAAATTTGAGCTTTAGTTACATATTCATCTATATCATGATTAGGTCTAGGATTGTTCTTTATTTTAAATGTTTTAGCCCTTAGTCTTACCTTTGGCCAATGCTCAGCAAGTTCAGTGGCTTTCAAATAGTCCTAAGTGTTCTGATATTTCATATTTCCTAAATGGATGTTAACTCTAATTTTAAGATTGAAGACTATAAAGGCATATGAATCTGCACTCAATTGGCTAGAAAGAAGAGCTATGACCAGTACTCTCCCAGGTTATAAACTCAAACTTATTCACACTTTATTTTTCAGTTAATGTGGTCAATTAAAAGCTGTCAATTTTGATGACTTTTTTTACTTTTGCTGAACTGTGTCTCAAAGCTTTGCCATTTGTTTATTGAAGGTCATTCTTAGAAATAACATCAGGGAACTTTGTGTAGTTATTGAATGATTATCATCAAAGGTACATTCTCTACTTCATGCAGAGTCCTTTTAATGAGAATATATAAGAAAATTTTGTTTCATATCTCAGAGCAAGTAATATGTACTTACCCTAAATCAATTGAGTACATTTAAAAAAGTCTTATAAACACTATCACTAATGTACATTATCTATTTGAGTAAACTACTAAGGTAATCAACATTCATTCTAGGGCTCACTTCTAGTAAGAATAGAGCATCCTTGGCATATATTCTTGAGACATAATCTTTAGTCACCTGCCTCTCCCCCCTGCACCATAATTTTTCTTTTATCTCAGTTTCCTAACTCACTGTACCTTAGCACGTAGCATTGTGAGATAGTACATAAATACCTACATAGAAGCTCCTTGTTTACTTGGGTTTTTGTTTGTTTACTTGTTATATACATATGTAAGCTTAAAAGGAAGAAAGGGACAATGAAAGTGGAATGGAGGAACCAGATTGTCATTTTGTACATGACAACCTAGCTCAGTGTCTTCCCCTAACTTGTATTAGATGCCTTTTCTGGGTGTAGAGGAAGCCATACACGTGCTTAGATGGTACTATATTGTTCTAAATATTTGCTGACTCTTGAAGAGATCCCATCCCTTTAGGGACATAAGCCCTAGAGTTGAGAGCACCCACAGGATTCACACATCCCTGACTCTGGGATTCTCTTTAGGGCTTTACCAGATGGAAAACTAGCACCTTCAAGCCAGTGAGGTGGTGAGCTAACAGGCTTTATTGACAGATGGAGGACCCCAAGTGTGAATGAAAACAGCTTTAGCTTGAAAGGGAAAAAATTCTGAATCCAATCTATGTAGGCAAATACCCATATCAAATCAATTACTCAGAGGAACTGGTGCAATGGCTACACCAGGGACTCATGTAAGAGATACCTGTCCAATATTCTGATAATGCATTGCAATAGAGTATAGTTGGTTGAGAAACAATGATTATTTCCTATTTAAATGTGAACTTAATGTAGTGTGACTAGTTCCATTTTGTTGTTGTTAACAGGATCATTATTGACAATTTTGAGAAAAAAACACTCTAGGCTAACAGTTTCTCCATATAATGTTTGGGAAGCCTTAGGTATAGTCCTATACTCACTGTTAGTCTGAAGGTACCTAATAAATATTGGCTATTGAATCAAATAAATTGATTACAGTTAAATTATTCAGGATTACAATTGAAGTTATGGAATATTTATTTTCAGGTTGGTCCAATGATTTTAAATATTTGAAAGTTTTCTATTTCTAGAAATGCTAATATTTGTATAAAGAGGATACAACAAATATATGGCTTAGCTCTTATTGTTAAAGCATTAGGGTATGAATTAATTTTATAACCTCTCCATTGTAAATATATAAATCTTGTAAGATGTAAACATTTTGTTTTACTCAAGTCAAAAAAGAAAGCATTGACAAAATTCTTTTTTAGAAATTTCACATGGGTATAGTACATGAAATTTGCAGTCTTCTGGGAAGTTGGTATGCTTACATAACATCTTAATTCTTTTTTTTTTTTTTTGTCCTCTTTCCGTGCTCTACTTTCCCATCCACCCATCTTTTGAGCCCTTCCCTTTGTTTATACATTTGCAGTACACACTGTTTGCAGTTCTTGTGGGGTTGGTACACAAAATCACACACCCCAGATCCTCTTCTCATCCCTTATGACTTTCACTCCATCTCTTTCTCACCTTCCCCTTTGAGAAATATAGATCTTCCTACTTTTATTATTTATTTTTATTTTACTGTCTATTTTTACTATTGACTTCTCACATATAAGAGAAATCATGTGATATTTGAGCTTCTGTGTCTGATTTATGACAGTCTCCAGGTGCATCCATGTTCCTACAAATGACTCAAGTTTACCTTCCTTATAGCAAAGTATAGTGCTCCACTGTGTCTAAATACCACATTTTTATTATCTGTGACAAGATTTTTATAGATATTTTAACCTTTCTTACTAAGCTTCCATCTTTCTCATCTTAAATAATTTAGACATAAATCTTACATTTCATTGTCCCTAATATCTTGGGTTTTTAATTGTCTTACAAGCTAGCTAAATCATTTATTTAAAAGTCTTGATTTTAGGACACCAATTTATTAATGAAATAAGCTTCAGCTAAAAATCAAGACTCTCCATCTAAGTTTAAAATCGTATCTAATGTTTAACTTACAAAATTTACAGCATACATTTTGTGAAAAAAGGGGATTTTTGTTCCTCAAGTTCAGAACAATGTAAATGTCATTTTAAACTGACTTTTAGATGCTAATGAAATAATACATAAATCTGAGGCTAAATACATTTGGAAAATTTAAATTTGAAAGAACTGTATGTTTAATTGAAATCATATCATCATTGGCAACAAGGTGAGTAGGCCTTTGAAAAGTCAGAATTCTCCTATTAAAATTAATTTTCCTTCCCAAGTTCCTCTGTAGCTGCCCTTTTCAACACTAGGAAGATAGCATTCAGTGGTAGTGCTGTAAGAGGTGGTGCCAACAGAGAGGAGCTAACGGTCATGGGATATTTCTACTGCACAAGTGACAGTGTGGTCCTGGTTATGGCAGTACGTGAGTTACCATGTGTCTGATAAGGCAACTCAGCATGCTAAGTGTCACCAGTGGGAGAATCACCTACCTCTGGGAACTCTGCCTGGCCCTATCTGAAGGACAGCCAAACTTTGGAAGACATTTTCTTTAAAGTAAAATACAATCACTCTGCTCACATCAGTATTTTCCTTTGCTTAGAATACATGCAATATCATTTATGGGAAAAAATGCTATTAACACATTCCAGCATTTTCAAATTACTAGATGTAGGAGCCTCAATATAGAAGCATTTTCTATTCATAGTTACAATTTATCCGATACTAGAAGGAGATCTGATAGGCAATGGAGGCTATCACCGTGAGGATTCTGGAGGTCCCAGCCAATGCAAGGATGATGAGCTGAGCCAGTACATTGGAAACAGTCACACCAAACTGCGCCAAAGTTAACTTTCTAGAGTGAATGAGCTCTAATTGGGTAGGATACATATGTGGAGCTGTAACTTTCCAAGCATGTATATGCACATGTGTTTGTGTACACTACTTGCTCTTACATATTTTCTCTATTCTTTATAATACTTTGTAAATTTTTAGGAGCATATACAATGAGGTATAATATAATCACAAAATCCACCACTTTAAGTTTAGAATTCAATGTTCCGAACACTGGCACCATTCACCTTTTATTTTTCATCTAGACAGTGTTTGGTAATATATTTTATTTAAGATTATGTTGCTCTGATTGCTATTTGTGTATCACTATTAGCATTTTATAATCACTGAAAACTAGTATCAGATCTTAGGTCTAAGGAGGGAAGCTGGTTCAAGAATATAATCCTCAAACCTTTACTCCCAGGCTGCATATGTTGGTGATATTTTCTTTGTCACAATGAGATATGTGCAGTTTATTTGGTCCCATAATTTATATTATTGATTATATGTTCTGATTCCACAAATATGAAAATCAGTGTTTTATATGCTATATATGAATATATGCTATATTTCTAATTTAATGTTTACATCAGCTTTTCACTTCTAAAAAATCTTTTAAAAGCTCTGCAGGATCCCAGTTTATAAAGTCTGTATCCTAGGCAACTTCAAGGCTTTCTAAGGAATATGCCAACTAGACAGCTGCTGTAGCTACTACCAAAGAACAAATCTTTTTCACCTTGGCATCTGGGTTTTCCATTTGTTGGCCAAAAGAAACGTGATTTCAGCATTATCTTTAGCTATCCAATAAATGCCATGGGTAAGAGTATTGGAAATACTGGTGAAGAGCAGTTGTTTGTTAAGTGCCATAAAAGCCCATCATTTTGGGGTGTTAATTATCAGTTTCTGAGTAAAAAAGAAAACACCTCTGATTTAATTTAGATTTTCTGTGAATTTATTCCTCTGACTAGAGGTGTGCTATAAGTTATAATTACTATAATGAAATGAAGTGTAGAATAGGGATCCAAAATACAATTTAGGTGGTGACATATAAAACAAATTTATGGGAATTCAGTATAACAAAGGAAATGGGGGAAGGTTTGAGGAAAAACCCACAAGATTCATCACGGTTTTCCCTTTTAAAAAAAAATTCCCAGAGTACGGGGTGCATAGATCTGAGGTTACCCAGAAAGCAAATCTGGAGACAAAGAATATGTGTTAATGCTTTATTGGGCAAATCACATCATGGTGATAAGCATGAAGGACAAGGGAAGCAAGAGAGGGAGGAAGAAAGCCCAAGAAAAGCATCTGTCAACTAACTGCCTCCAGGTTCATAAAAACACATAAGATTTGCTCAGTTATCAGGGATGTTTCCTGAGATGATTCCTGGAATCCCATGCCTCAAAATAACCAGCACTAAGATGAAAGGAACAGCTTTACTTCTCTGCTTCCACTTGTGTCATCTAGCTCTCTTTGTCAAAGTTCATGGCCTGGACACTAATGTCATTGTACCTCTGGGTTATGTTACCTGGTCACTTGGGCATCTCTTGGGGAAATTCAGTCATATGCCTCATAATCAGTCTTGTTGAATTGGAAAAGAACAGGTAAATGTGACGGCATTTCTCTCCTAGGTGGAGCCATGAGTGTCTAAGTGTAGATCCCACTCTGGAGAAGACTGAGAGAATGGTATTAATTTGAAAGTGACAGTGATTGCTGCTTAAATTCCAATGAGCAAGTAGGCAAGGCCTGGGGGTTGGGTAGTACTAAATGAACCTAGGGAGTCATTGCTAACATTGCATGGATACAACTATTTTATATGTCTTCTAGGTCTTGAGCAAGAGATAGCCAGAGGTACAGGCATACATTAATTCATGTGTAATTGTTACTGCTTTAGCTGAATGATTAAGGCCTTGGAAGGAATAAGATAGTAAGACTGCTAACTAGAAAGTCTGGTAATATGCAAACAGGCTTCATAGATTTGATGCAAACTACGGAGACATTTGTTTCACATGTTAATGCCAAAGGGCATCCATCTTAATCAAGCAGATGGAGTGACAAGTTCTCCAGGCATCTTCTTTCCTCAGCCTCCCCATTGGTTGTTCAGTGGCCCAATAGACAAAGTGCTCATGATGTCGGAGTAGAGGCATTTGTTTACTGAAGTGGCCTGGCTAACACTGCTGCTGGGTAGCTAACCTGGGAAAAGTGAGGCACCTTGGCACCTTTACACCAGAAACACTGTTTCTGAGGGGTTCCGGTGAAACTTTGGTGGTAGATTAATTACAATGGATCTTTTCTATGATGAAAGGTGCATAGATTTGGAATAGAAGTGTTTTCAATACAGATTTGTCTTTCCTGCCTACCATGCTTTTGCCAGTATTGAACTCATGAAATAATTCATTCCCTGCCTTACATTTCAGAGTTGTATCTAATTGTTTTAAAGCAGAAGAAATGCAGCAGTGGGCTAATGTTGATAAAATGACTGATCTTACTGCAATCCCCATCAGTCAGCAGTGGTTGGTCTAATTGAAAAGTGAAATGGTTTACCAGGCTAATCAATTAATATATCAGTGGAGAAATAATATCGCAAAACAATGGAGCTCTGTATTACAGGGTGAAGTATACACTTTGAATCAGAGAATTATGACCATTATTTAAGAATGTCTTTTCTGTAGCCAGAATACATGGCTCCAGGAATGAAGGGGTAGAACTGGCAGTGCTCTTCTTCTTAAAATACCATTTATAGGCTACTCATGAAATTTTTTCTTCTTGTCATTGAAACTTTGAGTTCTACTTCTGCATGTAGATCTTAGTCATCAATGAAAATGGGGCATGAGGATGCTTCCTTCACTATGTACAATAATCAGTTCACTGAATTGGAAGATGAGACTACTGCTTGGCCATTTTGGACTTGTGCCATAAAAAAGAGAGAATTGAAGAAAAGAGGAGATACTTTTCTGGTTGGAATGATGGTTTTCGATATTCAAGGGGGAATTTGGTTGCTACTGTGCAGTAGGGACAAGGAAGACAATGCCTGAAATATAGTGGATTCCCTGGGATCCCTCTTAATACTTCCACGCTTGGTAACAGAAATAAACAGAAAAATACACCATCAGCAACAACAGTTAAAGGCAGGGTGACTGAGGACTCAGACCCTTTGGGAATGGTACTGGGGTTGTTCCACCAGGCAAAGAAGGCTGAATTAGTTGAGGTTCCTGTTGGTGACAAGGAAAAATGGAATAGGTCGTGGAAAAGGAAATCACCAATATCAGCTATAACCTCATGGTCAGTTGCAAAAACAAGCACTGTAATATTTTTGTACATATTCTATTTATTTGTAATATTTGCATATATTGACGCTTGTTTTTTTTTTTTTTCTTCTGCTCATTTACTTTTTTTAATTTACTTTTATTTACTAACTGATAGAGGTTAAATTTATGTGTTAGTAGTCTCTGGGTAACAACATATCAGTGGAATTACAACAGACTTTTGAGAAATAATCATATAACTAATAGGTCTCTCTTCAATTTGGGGGAAAGAATTTCATTACCTTTAAGTAGAATCACTAAATCTTGTTAGGTAGAAATTTGGAATTATTTTAGTGTTGCATACAAGTTGAAATGTGTTAGAAGAGTGAATATGGAAACAGAGAAGTCAAAGGGCTGATCTGATGACCGCTTTATTGCCTTGCTCCAAATCCACTCATTATTACACATTTGTATTAATGGAGATGGATCCTATAAACAGGTTTCCTTTGCAGTTGGCATGATGTTACTATTTGTCAGTAGGGGGCACTGGAGCAACATTGAGGAGGAAGGGGCTTTTCTCCTTGGTTCAAATGAACCTCAGATGGTTCTCCTTGCTCCTGGCTGCCAGTAGCACATATGGGAGCCATCTATCGGTACACAAACCCACTGAGTTTCAGTGGCAGTCTTGTGGATGGCTTCCTGTCAAGTATCATCAGCACCCCCAGGAGTGGAGTCCCAGTAAGTCTTGTAAGCAGTATAGCAGGCAGCTTCACAGTTGTGACCTTGCACTTCAGAGCACTTCTTTCTTAATAGTTCCAGCTGTAGTCCTCGGCCTGCCAGTCCTAGCCCATCTGCACCAGGAATGTTATTTCTGACTTGCCAGTCCTGGCTGTGATTCCCTGTATACACTTTCAGCTCACTTGTACTAAGTAGAGTGTTTCCTAATCAAGCGGTGTGCTAGTTTTCTCTCACTGCGACTACCTGAGAAAATCAACTAATCAGGGAAAACCAACCTAAAGGAGGAAATATTTACTTTGGCTTACCACGTCAGAGTCTTTGTCTGTGGTCCACAGGGCACCATTGTTTCTGGGCCTGTGGGGAGGCAGAACTTCATTGCACAGAGGACACTGTGGAGCTGCTTGCCTCATGGTGGCCTAAAAGGAGAGACCCTCGGGAAGCATGCCTGCCTATGCCCGACAGTCCATTCAGCTATGAGCTTGTTAATGGGTTAATCCATTGATTAGGGCCCTTATCGTCCGATCACTTCTAAGGCTTCTCAACTTCACTACAAGGAAGAACAAGCCTTTAAAACATGAGCTTTTATGGGCACTTAAGACCCAAAACATAACACTCAGCAATTGTAAATCAGTTTTCCATGAGGGAACCCCATTTTTTGCTATCTCATAGGCCTTTACTAATGCAGTCTGAACACCCTGGGTTAGGAAAATCCATCGTCCCAATTTATTCCTTTATTTGTGTTGTCCCACAGCCATAGAACATCCTTTAACAATCTCCTTACCCCTTTAGAGCCTATTCTCTTTACAGTCTTCATGTTGGATTTGCTCTTGTCAAAACCTGTATTTTATATTCTACTCTTTTTGACCAATACCAATTTTAAACGGTGATCAAAGCATTCTGCTGGGCATAATGTTACATGCCTTTAATCTTAGTACCTTGGAGGCAGAGGCAGGATTGCCATGAGTTTGTAGCCAGCCTGGGCTACATAGTGAATTCAAGTTCATCTTAAATTACAGAGTGAGACCCTGTCTCAAAGGAATATAAATAAATAGATAAAATCATACATAATTGAGAGAGCATTTTGGAGAATAATCGACAAAAAAAAAAAAAAAAAGTTCAGGTTCTGAGGAACTCAGGACTCCTGAACTGACTGCCATTTTATGATCTTCATTGGAAAAAGGCCAACTTGATCTTTCTTTACACCGTGAGTAGCTTCAAAGGAGGTGAAGAATTTGTGGAGATGGTGCTTCTTTCCTTGAATTATTATTATTTTTTCTGTATTTTAGGGAAGTGTCTACAGGGTGTTCAGGGTCTCACTACTAGATCAGACTCGTTGTGAGTTTCCTATTTACAGCCTCCCCAGTGCTGGCATTATAGACCCGCCGGCATGGCAGGCCCAGGGATTGAAGCCACAGCCCCTGCGCCTGCTTGCAAGTGCTTTAATCAGCTGAGCTATTTATCCGACCCTCCTTGAATTATTTTAAAAGAGTCTTGACAACAATGCCAGTTTTATAAAGGAAAATATAAGAAAGAAAGTATGGGACACAAACCTTCCTTTTACATACTCATTTACATTGATGATATTTGAAAGATTAGGAAATTATCTAGTTTTTCTGATAAACTTGTTCACTTTTTAAAAATTGCACACTCTCCTCCTCTCTCTACCACTAAGCCCTACACTCCATGGAAATAGCTCTCTGTTCTATCTTGTCCACCACTGTATTTTTCTGCATGCTTATCTTCTCAAGGAGACAAGGTCTCTGATGTTTCACATGCTTTTATTGGACTACTTCCTATAATACTATGATATTTATGTTTGATGAATGTCTGTTCATCAAAAAAGTATATTGCCTAGCTTTTTATTCACTATTTTTCTATCGTCTTTTTATGGTAGTATTTTTCTACTATCTGGTCCTTAATAAAACAGTATTTGGTGCACTGAAATTGAGATAATTAATGTTCCCATTGTAAAGATATTTCCAAGATAAAATTAAAAAATAATCTATTGCTGCATTTACACATTGTATCACTGCTCTTGAAAATAAGTATTTCAGCAGTTTTTAAAATAGAAATGTTCCAAATATTAATTTAAAACGATATTTAAACTGTAATTAAGTGTTTAAGCTAAATAGATATGCTAAAATTAAAATTCAAAAGGAAAAAACGAAGGACTCTATTTGTAAAAACTAACAATTCTTTAAAGCTGATGTGTTTAATGCACTTTGAAATGTGACTAAATTCATGAACTGAACTTGATTACTTCTGCTCCTAAGGCAGTTTACAGTAGGGTACTAAAAATCACAGCATGTGCTAAACAGAGAGCTAAGTGCTTAGCACGGCATTTCTACGTTTAATTAATTAGTACGGTAGTGTAAAGAATGCAAAAAGGCCTTGCATGTGACTCAATCTACTGATCACTGGTTTTTAAATTCATGACAGAGGATCACTTAGAATTCAGATTCTCTGAGGTGGAAGTTTGCTCTAACCTGTCCAAATCACGCTTTCTCAAGGTAATTAGTGCTGGCCTAGGGAGAAATGCCTTGGTCCCTGGGCCTTCCCTTTAGTTTCTAGAGACAGAATATAAGACAAGAAGATTCTTACAGAAATTCATGGGCCAGAGAGAACAGTACTTATCAGGTCAAGTAAGGGAGAGTAGAGAGTTCTTTTACCAATGGTAGTGTGTGGAACTGAGCTTGAGTACAGGCTCCTAAAGCCAGGAGTTAGGATGTGGATAGGACTTAGCATGGAAAAACAGTAGGAAAGCTAAGGGGTATAAGGCTTTGGAAAAGTTATAACAACTGCCCTTAGGTATTTTAATAGCTCATATTCATATATCTGGGGAGAGTGACATGTTTGTCTGGTTTAGGAAGCCATACACAGAAAAAAATCATTATGGGAAAAAAATCATGATGTAGATATTTGATTATACACTTAGGAGTTTATTATTTTTCCAGATTCTGGAGATACTTTCATCATTATATTTCAGAGACTTTTATATTCCCTGTGTTCTTGTTCTTCGTATCATTCACATCATAGTTTGGAGACCCAAAACTAATTCTTGTGGAAGTAATACTTAATGGTTTGGAGCCAAGGCAAATTTAAAAGGACCCTATTAGATTATTTCCCCCAATTATTTTATTTTGAAAATTCACTTTCTGGATTGGGGTTGTACATCAGTGGTACAGCAAACATATATGAGGCTCTGGGCTCAATCCCCAGCACTGAAAACAAACAAACAAACAAGCAAACACTCATTTGACATTTATTGGACATCTAAGACTGTGTTCTTCTAAAATCTACTATTTTTTTTTTATAATCTTGGCGATTAAACCCATGGTCTTCATGCTAAGCTACATTCCCAGCCCCCCCCCCCGCCCCGTTCTTTTTTTTAAACAGAGACTTGCTAAATTGCCCAGGCAGGGCTTACATTTGGAATCCTCCTTCCTTGGTTTCCTGAGTGCTGGGAGTATAAGCAGGTACCACTATGTCTGACTAAAACCACGCTCCTGTAAAAACTGGGGAAGCAAAGGTGAGTGTTTTTCTCAGAGTTTTCAAGGGAAACAGTTTCATACAGGACACATAATTTATAGGATTACTTTATAATAGTCACCTAAAGAGTCAAATGCAAAAGAGTGTGGGAGATCTGTCCACACACTAGAGACCCAAAGAATCCAGCTGAGGGCCTGGATTCCAGGGCAATGTCCTGCACGAGTCCAGCTGAAGACCTAGAGCCCATTATAATGTCTTATGCAAGTTTGTATCAGAGATCTGTGCTGGAAGGTCAGTGTGGAGGCTAGAGGTCTGTGCCAGCAGAATGAAGGGTCTGTCCCAGCAGGCTGAGGGATCTGCACTTGAGCGAGGAGTGGCGCTTGAGATAAGGATGCTCAGAGCTCCCCTGAAAAGAACTGCATCCATTCTCAGTGACAGGAGGACCTAAGCTCCTTGATGGTAACAGTTGAGTTCATATCAGGAAAGCCAGTGTGACAAGCCTGTTTAGGAGAATCAACAGCACACACCTCTTCCTCTCCAGTTCTCCTTTTTATGATATTGGCAGCAATTCTCAGGTGGGCCTTCCACACCAGCACCGCACTGATTCAGTGTAGCTGGATGTTACAAATTGACCAATAGTTAATCCAACACAATGAGCAAAAGAGATTGAGCTCTTATTCTCATAGAACATACATTTTATTGGAGGAGATAGGCAAGAAACAAAAAATAGAAAGATGTAATAAGAATTATAAGTAAATGTTATAAAAATAGATAACGATATAGAGAATAATGGGAGGGAAAAAAGTGACACTCTGAGAAGGGAACTCTAATCTGATAATTAAATAAATTGGAAAAAGGGCCAGCCAAATAGCTCAGTGGATTAAAGTGCCTGCAAGCAGGTGTGGGGGCCGGGGGTTCAATCCCTGGGCCTGCCGTGCTGGCCCAGCCCGCCCCCCCCCCCTGGGGTGCACTGGGATGGCAATTGAGACTGGGCCTCGTGGTGTGAGCCTGTAATCCCAGTTCTTGGGAGGCTGTAAACTGGAGAATCACTATGAGTCTGATCTAGTAGTGAGACCCTGAACACCCTGTAGACCCTCCCCTAAAATACAAAAAATAAACAAACAAAAATAGAATGGGGAGATTCATATTGAAGCCATGAAGGAAGTGTGTGCAAAGTAAATTGAACTCGCAAGCCATGTGGCAGGAAAATATCTGAGGATCAGTAAGGAAGCCAGCAAGGCTGAAGCTCATTGTGAGAGGTGGAAAGAAGTAATACTACAGAGAAAGACAGGGCCCAGATCATACAGAACAGTGAGGTCCATGGAAAGGAACTGAGAATATATATCAGGGCAGCAAGGAGTATGACAGTGTTTTTAAGAAAAGAAAGGCATGATATGTATTTTTAAAGATACATAAGAATGCAGAGTATACTGCCAGAGAAGACAGAATACAGGGGTAGAGTTGTCTTCAAGTTGTCGAGGTGGGACATGATGATATCTGGGGTCAAGGGAGTAGTAGTAGAAGTGGTGAGAGGTAATTAGACATGGGATACATTTTTAAGTTACAGTTAACAGGACTTGGCCAATTGTACAGAGTAGAAGAGGGTTAAGAAATAAGGCAAGTGGGACAGCTAGGTTATAGATATAAGCAGCAATGGGCATAATTGTTGCTGAAGTGGGTAAGTCTAGGAGATGGAGACATTTTGTGAAAAATCAAAAGCTTGAATTTGGACTGGTTAAGCTTGGATGTGTGTTTCCATGCAAGCAAAGGCCTTAAGAAGGCAGTTGAGTTAAACAAAACAAAGTAACCAAACCACTAATAATAATAATAATAATAGTAATAATAATAGTAATAATAATAATAAATAATAATAATAACTAGAGTTTGGGAGAGGTTCAGGCTAGAACGACCAAATTGTGGAATCTGTTGCATATTGGTGGTATTTAAAACCACTGTACAGGTATGGGCACCTGGGGAAGAAAGACAGGTAAGAAAAGATGCTGGGCTCTGGAGAAGATCTACCTCTAACAAGTTAAGAAGAAGGAAGAAACCCAGCAACAAATGTTCAGCAAAAGAAGAAGTAAAGTTTGGCTATCAGGCTTGGCATTCCAGAAATGCCATCAATGACCCTTACAGGAGAGATTTCAAGAAAATTGTGAAACTTACACCAGAAAATATTCAAGAGAAAAGTGAGGAATGAAAGTTTTTTATGAACAGGGACTAGAAAAATGAAGCAGTAATTAGTAGATAACAGTGCTAATAAGGGGTGTATGTTTAATGAAAGATTTTAGAAAATGTGCATATGCTGACAAAGATGATCTGTCATGCCCAGACTTCTGAGTTTGTGAAGAGGACACTCTGCCAGACTTTCATTTGTCAAAATAGATGAGCTTTGTGTCAGGAGAGGAGTATTTTTTTTTTTTGACATCTTTATTTGAATCAATAGCTTCAATATGAATAACTTTGGAGTTCCCCTTTTAAGGTAAACATAAGTAACTTCCTGGAGCTTGTTCCACCTTATGTAGATTCCTAGGCATCCTAGTAGGTAGCAGGAGTGGCTGGCCTGCCAGGCAGGGTGACAGGCTCTGTGTGATAGATCGGTGGGCTTTGATGAATGGCTCATGCCAGGCAGCACCCTTAGAGCTGACTCACTGCAGCAAGATTAATTGTTTTAGATGGCACAGCTGTCTTTCCAGAGGTGAGTGTTTCTGTTTATCTGTCTTATGTCCAGCATAAAGCGGGGGGTGGGGGGGGTGGGGGTCTCTTGCAGCTTGATGCAATCCGGAAAGAGGAACAAAACATCTTCCTACCTATTAAAGATGCTCTCAATGATTGCTTTGGTTCCTTTTGTATCTTTGGGACTCATAAAAATATACTGGCTTTCTTTTGCACTTGTTAAGCTCCTATCTTTGGCACAAAAGTAGAAATTAAAGTCAAAAGTTCTAAAGAGCAAGGCAAGTCATGGATGGATCTACTTTGTGGATCACAGATGTTATATTGTAAATATTTGTTTACGAGTGTTTTGGTTTCTTCAATGGAGAACATACAAACTATAACATGTGGTTTTTAATATTTTTTTGCTAAATGAATTAACTTTTGGGTGAGAGATGTAACACTTCTAAGATTCATAAGGACTTAATTTACTACAAATACATCTTTTTTTCTTTCTTTATTAATTGTACTGAGAAACAAATAGCAATGAGACATTTTCAAAACAGGTTAGTAAGATAGTTACAATAATTAATACATTGCATATTGCTGTCTTCATAATAGTTATTCATAGTACAAGATGTAGACACGATATCCTGTCCAAACACTATTAATACAAATCTTTCTTCTCATTGAATTAAGAGAAAGTAGCTGTATATCTATCCTAACTATTTTGTATACACAGATACAAAATGGTCCTTCATTTATAGCCCCCTTTTTGGGTTAGTTTTGTCTGAGACAGGTATTCCATTGCCATTTAAATATTGTAGCTGTGTGAATTACTACAAATACATCTTTGACCTTCTTCTTTTTTAAAAAAAATTTATTGATAAACAGATAGCAATGAGACAGTTTCAAATCAAATCGGAAGTACAGATTCAACAAATAACACACTGCA
>NW_004524744.1:2159545-2160066 GCF_000260255.1 Octodon degus
AAGATTTTCTTTTGTCAAAGATTTTGTCAAGATTTTCTTTTGTCAAAGATTTTGTCAAGATTTTCTTTTGACCTTTTTTATAGATGAAAAAATGTATAGAGAAAATCTGTAATTGTAGAAGACACAAGGACTATTTTTAGTTAAACATTAAAATATATGTTACTGTGTGACAAGGACCATATTAATTGTTTTACAAATATTGCTTATATAATTTTATGAATTATATTATTATCATCCTGTTGCCTATAATAAAACTGAGACATGTAAAACAGTTACCTTGATAAAGAAAGCAGAGCTGAGGGAAGTGTGTGTCAAACCCAGCCTGACTTAGAACTTTAGCTTAGTGTTTAGCAGTTGAATTAAAGTGAGCTCTTCTTGGCATAGCTTAGTATCGACGAGGAATGAACTGTATTTAGTGTTGCTCTTAGATTTAAAATTTGGGAGGTTCATGGTTTGGGATCTATAAGATTAATAGTCATTGGTTCTTGTATACTTACTGTGTACTAGGTAATGACACCATG
>NW_004524744.1:2160502-2162536 GCF_000260255.1 Octodon degus
TAAAATCCTATTTGAATGAGCAGACTTTATAAAGAAGACAAGACTAACTAGAGTGAATCATAGAGTTTTGTTAAGTGAGGACTGAATTTAAGATTGTGTTGTGTAAAAATAGCATTTACTTCATATTGTCTGAAAATAATGTTTTCATTAATGATTTTGTTTGGATTAATGGTTTTGTTTTAATATGAAAAGCTATGGATTACAGATCAAAGAGAAGTGTCCAATGTTAATAATAAAATGTATATAAGTATATAAATGTGAATATATGTCTATATCTATTATTTATTCTGGAGACCAAAGCAGCTCATGCTTTTCTTTTTTTCTTGACAAATATTCTAAGTTTATTTGGTTCATGATTCTGGAGGTGGAGAAGTTCAAAAGCAGTGGGCTACTTGGAGCAAGGACTGCCCTGTATCATGGCATCTGGATCACATGTCAGGAAAGACAAGGCCTGCCACTGCAGGCCCTTTGTCTGCCACTGCCTCCTTCATTCTTCTTAAAAGGCTACATAATACTTGCGCATCTTTATGGGAGACAGTGTGATAATTCGATACATATATATGATGTGCAATGATCAAGTCAGGGTAACTAACATTTCCTTCTCCTTACATATTCATCATTTCATTGTGGTGGGAAGCTTCAAATCTCTCTTCTAATTCTGTTCCTTTTTCTTTTTAGAGCAGGTTAGTGATATAGAATGGTGAGGTTTATTTGGGGAACCTGGTCCATGCACTTAACATATCTTGATCACTGTAAATCCCATCCCCACCCCTGCCCTTTCCGGTTCTCTTCTCCCCCATGAAATGTTTGCTTTCTGCATTCCTGACTCTCTCCTTTATTTAATTTATTTATTAGGTTTCTCTTATAGAAGAAACTATATGACTGACATTAGAATGCACATCCTCCATACTTGTTTTAGGACCTCTCCAAGTCCACATAAAAACACCCAAACCCTGGGGGTAGGGGTCTTTCTCTCTCTTGAGGACTCATAATCTATATTTTTGAATGTGCAATTTTTAAAAAGTTACTTTATTTTGAAGAGTAAAATCAAAAGGAAAAACAAATATCAGAAACAAAGACAGAATTAGGGTAACATACAACAATACATATGTTACAGTTTTTCAAACCAAGAATTGCAAATTAACAATGATTGTTTTTTATTTATTTTTATCATCAAATATGTTACTCAGATTAACAGTTATAGTTATGCAAGATTGGATATATAATTGAATATTAGTGAATGCTTTCAACAAACCTTAATCTTTTTCTCATCTTTTTCACTTTTTAAAAATTAATTTTAAAGAGAGTATAGTAATAATTGATTAGAAATTGTACACAGTTAGGAGACCAAGATAAGAGTTATTCAACCATGGTTTTTGTATTACACATTGCTATCCTTGATATAGTTGCTTAGATCACAGATATTAGCATAGAGTTAGTCAAATGAAAACTCTAAACATTAACTACTATTTTCAAAAAAACTGATGGAAATTTTTAGTAGAGCCATCTCAGCCATTCAGTATATATTTTTGTATGTTTTTCCTTCCTTCCTTTTCCCCTGTCTTCTCTTTCCCTCATCTTCCTCATTCAATTCTTATGTTCAGAACCTTCTTGTTTTACTATACATATTATACCTTTCAGGTTTTATTTATTCTTTCAGGTTCTTACATAAGGGAGACAATATGATATTTACAAAAGTGGGTCTGATTTATTTCACTTATAAGTATAGCCTCTTTTAGCATTTACTTACCTACAAAGGCCTCAGTTAGTCTTTCCTTTTTTTTTTCTTTTCAAGTGATTTTATTTACATGTTTTTGTGATAACCATGACATATATTTTATTATATGGACATTCATACTGTGGGTGGGTAAATAGCTTTCCCTTTTTTTCATAATTTTATTGAGAAACAAATAGCAATGAGACAGTTTCAAATCAAATTGGTAGGACAGTTTCAATAATTAACACATTGCATACATTTTTCCTAGTGGTTAATTGCTGTACAAGATGTTGACATGATATTCTATTTACAAACAC
>NW_004524744.1:2162855-2173594 GCF_000260255.1 Octodon degus
AGGACCTATGCAACAAGAGTTGTAGCTTTTTGGTCTGAGAAGGTCAGTGAAATGCCCTCAGGATTTATCCTGAGATCCTGTTCCTCAGATTGTAGAACCTTTGTCAGTGCAGCCATGTGGATGAGTCATGGCCATTGTTTGGCCAATGTGCTCTCTGTGAAAGCCTGAGATAATGTTTTCTCTCCATGTGACTCTCCTTAGGCACACTCTACATCATTGATCACTTTCCTTTTTGGCCCCATAATCTCCTTGATTATAAAATTTAGGACACTACCGAGTTTTGTCTTTCTTTATAGCTGAGTAATACTCCATTGTATAGAAGTACCACATCTTTTCATCTATTCCTCAAGCAATGGGCATTTTGGTTGTTTCCAAGATTTGGCTATGGCAAATTGTGCTGTTATAAACATAGGTGCACATATATCACTATAGTATAATGTTTTCAGTTCTTTTGGGAAAATACCCAGAAGAGCAATAGCTGGGTTAGATGGGATTTCCAGTCCTAGTTTTTTGAGGGATCTCCACACTGACTTACATAGTGGTTGTACCAGTCTACATTCCCACCAACAGGGGAGAAGGGTTCCTTTTTCCCCCACAGCCTCTCCAACATTTCTTATTAGTTGATTTCTTTATGATAACCATTCTTTCTGTGGTGCAATGATGTCTCAATGTTGTTTTAATCTGCATTTCTCAAATGACCAGTGCTGCATTTCTCAAAATGACCAGTGCTTTTTCATGTATTTGTTTGCCACTTGTTATTTCTTCCTCTGAGAAGTGTGTGTTCATCTCAGATGCCCATTTTTGGATTAGGTCTTTAAATTTTGGGGGCCTAATATTTTTAGGTTTTTTCATATTTTAGATAGAAGACCTTACTCTGAGTAATGATTTGTTAAGATTTTCCCCCAATTTGTGGTTTTTTTTTTCACTCTGTTGGTGATTTCTTTTGACACAGAGAAACTTCTCAATAAGATGAGATCCCCGTTGTCACTTCTTTGAAGTATTTTCCATGCAGTTTGATATTTGTTCTGAACTCTTACTACCTATGTCTTCAAGATTTCCACCTACTTCCTCTTCCAGCAGATTTCATGTTTTTGTTTTAATGTTTAGATCTTTCATCCATTTTGTATTTAGTTTAGTGCATGGTGATAGAATTGGGTCTAGTTTTAGTTATCAGCATGTGGATAGCCAGTTTTTCCAGCACCATTTGTTAAAAAGGCTATCTTTCTTCCAGTGAACATTTTGGCCCCTTTGTCAAAGATAAGATGGCTTGGTGTGCTTGTAGTTGTGTCTGCATCTTTTAATTTGTTCCATTCATCCTCAGGTCTTTTTTTGTATATATATATTTTTTATTGAGAAATAAGTATGAATGAGACAGCTTCACAGGTGATTAATAGAACAGTTTTGATAGTCAATACACTGTACTCAGGTCTGTTTTTTTGCCAGTACTATGCTGATTTTATTGCAGTTGCTTTGTAATGTGACTTCAGGTGAGATATGGTGATACCTCCTGCCTTTCCTTTGTTTCCCAATTTGCTTTTACTATTCTATTCTTTTATGATTCCAAATAAATTTTATGAATATTTTCTCTATCTCTGTAAGATATGCTGATGGTATTTTGATTGGTATTGCATTAAATCTGTATAACAATTTAGGGAGTATGGCCATTTTCATAATGTTGATGCTTCTTATCCAGGAGCAAGGAATATCTTTCCAGTTTCTGAAATCCTCTTCAATCTCTTTTTTAGAGTATTATATTTTTCATTATATAGATCTTTTACTTCCTTTGTTAGATTAATGTCTAGGTATTCATTTTTTTAATCCTATAGTGAAAGGTATTGTTTCTCTAATTTCTTGCTCAGTGAGTTTGTCATCTGCCTAAAGGAATCCTATTTAGTTTTGAGTATTGATTTTATATCCTGATATGCTACTGAATTTGTTTATTAATTCTAGGAGCTTCTTGGAGTTGTTTGAATCTTCCAAGTAGAGTATCATGTCATTGGTGAATAATAGTTTAACTTCTTCTTTACCTATTCTTAGTAATTTTATGTCTCTTTCTTGTCTAATGGCTCCAGCTAATGATTCCAGAATTATATTGAATAGTTGTGGTGATAGAGGAGATTCTTGTCTTGTACTTGATTTGAGAGTAAAAATTTTCAGTTTTTCTCCATTTGGAATTATGTTGGCTGTTAGAATGTCATCGACAGCTTTTATCATGTTGAGATAGAGGCAATTTATTCCACTTTTCTGTAGGGCTTCGATCACGAATGAGTGTTAGACTTTGTCAAAATCCTTTTCTGCATCAATTGAGATGACCATGTGTTTTTATTTTAGTTTTATTGATATAGTGTATTACATTTATAGATTTGTGTGTGTTGAACCATCTTTGCATTCCAAGGATGAATCCGACCTGATCTTGGTGTATATTCTTCTTGGTGATTTGCTGTATTCTATTTGCTAGTAATTTATTTATGGATTTTCACATCTATGTTCATGAGGAAGTTTGGTCTATAATTCAATTTTTTGGTTGAATCTTTCTTTGGTTTTGGTATCAGTATAATACTTGCCTCCAGGAATGATTTTTACAGTATTGCTTCATTTTCAACTGCATTGAAAAGTTTGAGGAGTATTGTGACTAAATCTTCCATAAATTTCTTGTAGAATTCAGCTGTGAATCCATCAGGACCTGGATTTTCCATTGTTGTTAATTTTTTTTATTACATTTTCAATTTCATCGGCTGATATTGGGTTACTCAGAGTTTTTATATCTTCTTGATTCAGTTTTGATGATTTGTACCTGTCTAGGCATCTGTCCATTTCTTCTGTGTCTTTGATTCTGTGGGAATAAAGATTTTCAAAATTGCTATTGATCCTCTGAATTTCCACAGGATCTGTAATAAGTTCACCCTTTTAATTCCTTATTGCTTGAACTTGAGTTTTTCCTTTCCTCTTTTTGATGAGGTTGGCTAGGGGTTTATCAATTCTATTTAATCTTTCAAAGAAGCAGCTATTGGATTAATTCTTTGTAGTGCTTTGTCTGAATTGCAATAATTTCTGCTCTCTTTATATTTTCTGAATCTTCATAATTTCCTTCTGTTTTGGGGCTTTGGGTTTGGTTTGCTCTTTTTTTTGTAAAAGCTTGAGATGCAGCATTAGGGTATTTATTTTTTCTTGTTCTGTTTTCATAATGTGTGAGTTCACCACTATAAATTTTTCTCTGAGAACTGCTTTCATTGCATCTACAAATTCTGGGAAGTTTGAATTTTCTTCAGATTGTAAGTCTTGTTTAATTTCATCTGTAACCCATTGGTTGCTGAGGAGGGTGTTATTTAATTTCCCTATGCTTTATAGGGTTTTCGTGTTTTTTTGTCATTAATTTCTAGTTTCATTATACTGTGATCAGAAAATATGCATGGAATAATTTTGATTTTCTTGCATTTCATTAAGCATGATTTATGGACTAGAATGTGGTCTATTTTAGAGAATGTCTTGTGTACATCTAAAATGAATGTGTGTTCAGATGTAGTTGGGTGGAACACTGTATATGTCCACTAAGTCCATTTGTTCAAAGGTTTGGTTCAGTTCTGCTACCTCTTCATTAATTTTTTGTCTGCTTGATCTATCTTTTTGAGATAAGTGGATGTTAAGGTCCTTTTTTAAGATCATAATATTGCTCATTAGATTTTTCATGTCCATTAAAATTTGTCTTATATAGTTGGGTGCTCCCATATCCAGTACATACATATTTAGTACTCTTATCGCTTCCTCTTTAAACTTTCCTCTAACAAGTATGTAGTGACCTTCTTTATCTCATTTGATCATTCTTCATTTGAAGCTCAGATTGTCTGTGAACAGATTAGCTTCCCCTGCTTTTTGCTTAGCTCCTTGAGTATGTACTTTTGTTTTCCATCCTTGGACTTGCAATATATGAATTTGTTTAGTGTTAAATGTGTTTCTTGTATATAGCATATTGTTGGATTTTGTTTCTTAATCCACTCTGCCAATCTATATCTTTTATTTCATTTATTTATTTGGAAAGAGTCTACAGGGTGTTCAGGGTCTCACTACTAAATTGGACTCATAGTGATCTGCCTGTTTACAGCCTCTCAAGAGCTGGGATGACAGGCACGTGCCACCATGCGCAGTCTCAATTGCCATCTCAGCATGCCCCAGGGGCGGGACCAGCACAGCAGGCCCAGGGATTGAACTCCTGGCTCCTGCACCTGCTTGCAGGCACTTTCATATGCTGAGCTATTTGGCCAGCCCTTCTATTTCTTTTAATTGGTGAATTGAGTCCATTTACATTGGTGGTTATAATTGATATATATTAGCTTGTGTTCATCCTGTTATTTTCCTGTTGTTCATTCCCTACTTTTCTCCTGTGTTTAGTTGTTTGCCCTGTTTATGGTTTCTTTCTGTTGTTGTTCTTGGAATTGTAGTCATTTTGATCCCTTTCTAGAATGTCTTTTAGGATTCTGTGTAGTGTTGGTTTGGTTATCATGAATTTCTTTAGTTATTCTTTGTCATGGAAGCATTTTACTTCTCCATTAAACTTGAGCGTTTTGCAGGATTTATCAGTCTGGGTTGGAATTTATTTTCTTGTAGGACTTGAAATACTTCATTCCATGCTCTTCTTGTTGAGTTGATGGTTTGTCAAGAGAAATGTGCTGCTATTTTGAAGGGTTTTCCTTTACATATGATCCATTTGTTTTCTCTAGCAGCTTTTAGTATGTTTTTCTTGTGCTGAGTTATTTCTGAGATCTTGATTATTGTATGTTTGGGTGTAGTTTTAATTGAATTGATATTATTTGGAGTTCTATATACTTCAGTTATCTGATTGTCAGATTTCCCCATATTTTGGAAGTTTTCTGCTATTATTTCTGCCCATATTATTTTATGTTGTTTGTAGTGGTTCCTTTCTCATTGATGCCTATTAGTTTTATGTTGATCATCATTACATTGTCTTGCAGCTGTTGAATTATTATTTCCTGGGTCTTTGTTGTTTTTAAGAGATTTTTCCTTTCCTGGTCATTAGATGCAATGCTGTCTTCAAGGTCTGAAAATGTATCTTCACTTTTATTCAAATAGTTTTGCCAACTTTAATGGAGTTTTTAATTTCCTATATATATTTTGAATCTGTTTCATATATCGTATTTCTTTCCTGTATTGCTTTGTCAAGGTTTCCATCATTTTTCTATTCTCCTTTATGTTTTCATTATTTACTTCTTTAGAAACACTTAGTAATTGTTTCATTATAGTTATCATTTCTTTTTTACCTGTGAGATTATTTCTGATCTGATTTCCTCTACACCGTTCTTCAGTTCATTGTTTACTTTCGTTGCTATTACTTCAGAGATTTCATTTGTGTGACTTCCAATTTCTTTTACGCTGATGTCTCCTGGGTTTGTTCTCAGTGGGCTCTGACCTGAAATTGCATTTTGCTCCTTCTTTGTTTTCATTTTCTACTTTATAGAGAATTCTTTATTTTGATTACTGTGATACTTTTTTGTGAAAGTTTGATGGTAGGTAGCTGTATCACTGCAATCAGAGCCTCTTTGTAAAGGGTGTGTTCTTTAGGTATCTCTCCTGTGTCTGAGATTCTCATTTTGTGTGTGTCCCCAGATTTTGTCCTCTCTATTGATTGAGAGTGAGATACTTGTTTCCATTTGGCACTGTCCTCTGTCTTTCAGTATAGGGCTTTGGTGAGGTTATTACCCAAGCACTTCACAACATCATTACCCAAGGGAGAACATGTGTTTAAGGCAGATATAGTATCCTGTTTACAGTAGTACAACTGACAATACTAATAAGAGCTAGTGAAATTTAGAAATCAACAAACCTTTGTAATTAATGTGCTTGTACTTTAGACCATTGGAGCAAACATTATAGCTGTATAATAAACATTATAGCTGGGGTTCTACTTAGGCCTTAAATTGGGAACTTGTACTTATATTAGTTCTCCTGAATTCTGTCTGGGCACCTCCCCTTCATGTACCTGGAGTCTTCGAGGCTTACTAGTCCACTCAAGTTTTCTCCATGCTGTGAGAATCCTCACTGTGGGTCTGTGCCTAAGCCTAGGCCCTCCTGGGTCTAGCAGTATGCCTCAGCTCACTGGGCCTAGTTCTACTGAACTTGCATTTGACCTCCTGGGCCTAGCTTGGGTCTGGCTGTTGTGCTCGGCTCCTTTTAGCTGCATCCCACCAATGTGGACTGGCTGGGCCCAGCTGGCTGCTGGGCTAGGTGGCTCCTTCTGGCTGAGCTGAATGTGCACTTTTAACATTCTATCTAATAAACCTGTTTAGGCCTCTTACTGACAAACTTCTTTTTTTATTGGAAGTTAATGAAACCCCAATTTGTCTTATGGGTTGGAGTACATCAAGGTTAACTCTGTCTTTTGGGGATTCTATCTCTTGATATATATCCCACATTTTCTTTACCCATTCATCTCTTGACAGGCATGTAGACTGTTTCCAGAGTTTACTTGCTGTGAATTATACTGGTATAAATAGGGATATGTATGTGTTCCTATACCATGCGGTCTTTAATTTTTTGGGAGCTTATATACCCAGAAGAAGTGGCTGGTCAAATGAGATTTCTACTTTTAGTATTTTAACACATCTCCTTACTGATTTCCACAGTGGCTGCACTAGTTTGTATTCCTGTTAACTATGTAGAAGTTTTCCTTCCTATTCCCACTCCCACCTTTGCCAGTATTGCTTTTTGTATGCTTGGTGATAACCATTCTGACTCGGGTAAGATGGAATCTCAAACTCACATTGATTTGCATTTCCTAATGGCTAAAGTTGTTGAACTTTTTTTTTTAATGTACTTACCAGTTATATTTCTTCTTATGAGAAATGCCTATTCAGTTTATTTGCCCATTTTTTGATTGAGTTATTAGGGTGGTGAGTTTTTTGTACATTCTAGAGAGTAATCCCAGCTTTGTAATTTGATTCAGTCCCATTTGTTGATTCTTGATAGTATTTCTTTTGCTGTTGGGGTTCTACTTAGGAAGTCTTTGTACTCATGGCTTCAGTTGTTCTTCCCTGTTATCATCCAATTTCAAAGTTCCTGGTTTTGTATCAGAGTATTTGATCCCTTTACAATTTATTTATTTATTTATTTATTTATTTATTTATTTATTTATTGCAGAACTGGGGATTGAACTCAGGCCCTTGCACTTGCAAGGAAAGCACTTATTCCACTGAACCAGCTCCCCAGTCCCTATATTTTATTTTAGTACAGAGTGAGAGGTAAATTCCAGTCTTCGTATGTGCATATCATTTTCCCAAAACCATTTTTAAAGAAGCTCCCTTTTTTCTAGTGTATGCTTTGATCCTTTCATCAAAAGTCAGATGACTGTAGGTATATGGGTTTCTTTCTCTTCTTAAAGAATTTACTATTGCTAGGTCCATATTCTCTTGTTCAGTTTTCTCATAGTTACAAAAAAAAATTGACTTTTACATACTTTAGCCATCTACCATGCTAAGAATTTTATATGCATGATCTTTTAAAATCTTTACAATAAATTTGTCAATTAGATACTACTTTATTGAGATGAGGTCTAGTAAAGTTACTATTTGCTTAAATTTATTCACATAGTAAGTGGCAGAGGTAAGACGTTAATTATGGTGTATGCAATACTGAAATTGCTAAACATGTTTATGGTAAATCATAACCACCTCTGTCATTGCTCAACTGTGTAGAAAGCACTTCCATATCATTTATCACATTTGAGACCAGGGATATAGCTTAGTAGTGCAGCACCTGCCTGACAAGTGCAAGGCCCTGAGTTTGATTTTTGATACACACACAAAAAAAAACCCTTGGTATTTATCATATTTGGCCTGAAAAAACATTTTTTGAAGCAGGTAAATTAGATTAAAAAAGACTGGAAAATCATGTCTAAGACATGTTTTCTTTGATACTTCCAAATACTTATTGATAAAGCAAATGTTTATAAAATAGTATTATATGCAATCTCCCAAATTTAGAGAGTAAATTCTCATATATACATATATGCTTGTGCTTGTGTCTTTCTTTCTTCTTTCTTTCTTTCTTTCTTTCTTTCTTTCTTTCTTTCTTTGAGATAGGGTCTGACTATGTAGTTCAAGTTGCTCTTGAACTTTTGAATTCAGTGCTTGGACTATAGCCATGTACCACTATGCCTCACTATGTGTATTTGTTGATATGCAAAAAAAAACTTTAAAAGGGAATGCACCCAAACTTTTAAATAATGGAAATCTTATCAAATGGTAATGTGGATATATGCTCATTAATTATTTTTTTTTCTTCTCCGATTCACCAATATTCTTGATTCTGCAAGATTTGTATGTATAAACAAGAGCTCACTTGTTCACCTATGAGGTCTAAAGTGAAATGACATGAACCCTGAAGCTAACCCTCCTGAAACACTACACATAGCACCTTGTCATACCCCATCTCTGTAGGCCATACTGGGTTGTTTCTCTTCTTCCCAGCAGGGATGGAGAATTAGGCTATTACCTTTGAGTGAGGTGGGACCAACTTTAGATTCCTGTTGGCCATTTCATCCTGAGAATGACTTAAGCATAAGATTTGAGTCAGAAACAAAAAAGGGAGCATACCCACCTATGTGGCTTTCAGTTTATTCTCCAAACAGAAAGAGCTGGGGGCCATGTTGTGACCAAAACTAGCAGTGCATTGATAAGAAAAAGTAAATAATGTGCTAATGGATTTTAATTTAATTTAAAAAATATGTGAGCAGGAATTTTTGTACAACAGACTAAATTTAAAGAACAGAGGCAGAGAAGAGTAGCATCATTCACTTTTTTTTTCAATGCCATTGAGGTGTAAAATAACAGTCAGAAAGTGTACAACATGAGGTTTGGATATGTGATCTGAAATGCTGACCACAAATCAAGCTAATTAACATATTTATCATCTCTCCTTGTATCATGGTTTGAATCTTAAGTGTTCCCCAAGACCCACGTGATAAAAGCCTTGCTACTAGCCTGAGGTACTTTGGGGAGGTGGCAGAAACTTTAGGAGCCCACAGCTCCTAAAGTTGTGTTATTGGGAGGTTTTTACTTGAAGGGAACACTGAATCCTGGTTCTGCCTCCCTTTGTTTTTCATCCACCATGAGGTGAGCAGTTCCATCTGCCTTGTACTTCCAACACAAGATACTGCATCACCAGAGGCTAAAGTGACCCAGGTCCAAGTGACATTAATCCTCTAAAACTGAGACCCAAAATAAACCATACCTCCTGAGAGTTGATTCACCTCGGGTGTTTTGTTACAGTGACAGAAAGCTAATACTCATCATTCAGGGTTCTGTGATAAGACCATTTAAGATCTGCTTTCTTTGTAAACTTGTAGTATACCTTACATCAGTGTTGGTGAACATATGGCAGTTGTATTATTGTTTTTTTTAAGTAAAGATATTAATTTATGAATTATGTTTTCTAAAGTAAAAGCCTCAGTATTCAGGTTTATTTGCAGTGTCAGCTCCTTGCAATAAATAAACATATTTTGGGCTGCACTCTGAGGAGTATTTTTTAAAATATTCACCATCTCTGCATTACATTATTATTAACTAGAGTGTCGTGTTGTATGTTAGGTTTTGAGAACTTATTCATCTTATAACTGGAAGGCTTTTTTTTTTTTTTGTAAGATTTTCTGGTTATACAAAGTTGAAATATTTATTTCCTAGCATATAGGAAATAACTAAGAGCATAATTCAAAAGGCAAGAGAAGCTGCAGTATGCTCCTGGATGAACAATAAGGAGCTCTCAATATGATAGTTATGGAGGACTATATAAAATATATTAGATAAATCCTTATTTAAAGGTCATTGAAGATTTCTATGAAACAGCACCAATCTTATGTTGGGCTATACATGTATTTTTTTTTCATATATATGTGTGTGTATGTGTTTATAGAAGACAGGGAAGAAGTAATATAAAGTCAACAGAAAATGGGAATATACTTTTTAAAGTTTCTAATACTAGAAGAAGATATCATACAATGTCTTTTAAATAAATTGTAAGTCAAAGATATAGTATAAATCTTAGAACAAAAATTGATTAAACAATATTCAGAAAATTAAATACTAATTAAAAATTAAATGTTTCAAAACAATTGAACTAAGAAAAAGTTTTCATGATAGCAAAGAAGTACTAGAGTAAAACATAAGATAAATACTGGAATGGCAAATAAATGACCAGCACTTCTAACAGTTTGAGGATAGGATATCGCAGAGTTCTAGTGTGTTGTGGACATGCATAATGACCATGACAGTTACTGGTGGCTAGGCTACCCTTAACCTCACTATGTAGCCCAGACAAATTTTGAACTTACAGTGATCTTCCTGCCTCAGCCTCCTGAGTACTGGATTATAAAGTATGTGTCACTACACTCAGCATATGGTAGTTCTTCTTTAATTTTTATTTGCTTGTAGAGCCTCCAAGCTTTTCTTTATAATGATTATCTCACTAACAATGTGAAATGATTCAGCTTAAAAAAGCTGAGAACAGCTTTTTTAAAAAGTGCATAAAATTTAAAAAGTGCATAAAATGCTATATTAAATATAAGTATTATTGTTCCTTAAAAATGCTTTTAAGATATTAAAAACATTTAGATAAAATAGATAACACAAGTCCAAGGAGATAGCTCAGCTGCTTAAGCGCATGCGTGGCAACTACAAGGTCCTAAGTTTGATCCCCGGTACAAATAAATAAATAAATAAATAAACAACCAAATA
>NW_004524744.1:2173694-2201181 GCF_000260255.1 Octodon degus
AAATTGGTAGGGTAGATAGTCTATTAGAAAAATGACAAAAACTTAAATAGGCCATTGATAGCAAAGATAGCCATAGGCTAAAAAGTGTCTGTCAAAGTGATCAACTTGATTAATCATCAAAAAGTGAGATTGAATCCATAATGTAATACTATTTTGGCTGACATAAAATAATACTGACAAAGACATGGAATGAACAGGATACTCATACACTTCCTGAAGGAAGGAGTCTGCATTTCAACTGGAATAAGCTCCTAGCCTTTCTACCTTCCCCATGAGGAAAAGAAGCACAGTGAATGAGATAGTTATGGACCAAAGTACCAGAAAAATTGAAAGATGGTGAGCAGTACTGAAAGACACTTTGGAAAGTTGAAAATAAGCACAGGACCCTGACTAGAGACCTGGATTTGAGGGTGGAGAAAGTGATGGCTATAGGTGTTGCACAAGCTGGTGGTAACTGAATGGCAAATCCTGAGGAAATAAATAATCAAACTAGCTTTAGAATAAGCACCCACCTGTTCTTCTGCCAAACCATGGGAGGGTGGTGACTGTGAAAAATCCTGCTCACTAGCCACAACCTACCCACAAAAGAGCCCTCACTGCTCCCAGCTGGGGACTGCTGAAGATAGTGAACCTTGAGTCATCCTGAAGTTTGCAGGCTGGAAAATGACATTTTGTGGAAGGTGAAGAGGAAAATCCATGGACAGAGAGGGGCACTGCTGGAGTACTTACCAGAAGCCTAGTGGAAGTAGAACACAGAAACAGCTGCACAGCACATTGTTCATGGAGAGGAGTAAGATCAAGGGAGTCACTGGGGAAATCAGCAAAAAACTGGGTATTAAGTCAACTACACAGCACCATGCCTCTAACTGAGGGGGTCTGTTCTTAAGACAAAGGCAAAGACCTCCAATTAACCATGCTCAGAGCTTACAGTGGGATGCAGGCTCATGTGTCCATCAGATCATCAAGCCTCCTCACTCAGTGAGGCAACTGATCAAGTCATGGGAGAGGACCATGTTGGAGACCTGCAGGAGGAGGATGTAGATTGAAGGATGAGGACCAAGAAGTACCTTGTATTCACAGTGACACTATAGGATCGCAAAGGTAGAGGAAAAAGTCAGACCCCAAAATCTATCCAGACCCCTTCATCACACACACACACACACACACACACACACACACACACACACACACAATGATTCCCAACTTGTGAACATGGGAGGAAAAGTTCACTGGTTGAATTCAGACTGTAACATAAATAGGACTAAGAGGATGGTTTAGTTTTGTGTTTCTGAAACTGTGTAGGTTTTTGTTGGTGGTTATTTGTTTTTTCCTCTTATTTTTTCATTCTTTCTCCCTATCTTTCCTATTGTTTTTCATTTCTCTTTTTAATTTCATATACACATATATACAAACAGAGAGACAAAACCCAGGGCAGTAAAGTGTTGAGTGAGCACAACTAAACAAGTGGCTCAACTGATAAAATGATCAGGGAACTTAAAGACACAATCAAAAACCTAGTTCCTACGTGATACAAAATACAAATGATCAGTTTAGCCAAAATTACAGCACATGAAAAGGTACTAAACAGAAATTCAGAATACAAAAAGCAACTATTAAAAGTATGGGTAGCAGAAGCAATGAATGTGATAGCTGCTGCAGATGATCATATACTCTGTCATACTTACAAAAACAAAAGAACATGGAAAATGTATTCAATACCTGCTAGGTGGCTCAAAGAAGACCAATCTAAAATGAACAGGAATTAAAGAAAAATTGGAATATGGCACAAATGGTATAAAAACTGTTTACTGAAATCATAGCAGAAAACTTTCCAAGTATGGGGAAAGAATTCAAAGTACATGTGAATGAGGCCTTAAAGTCCAGGACTGCTTGGAGAGAAATTCTTCAAGCCATGAAGAAATAATTACAGCTCCAATTAATATACCCTAGGAAATTATTTTTCAAAATTAATGGAGAAATAAGGATATTCTATGACAAGAACATCTAAAAAATTTATTACTAGCAAACCAGCTTTATGAAAAATGCTCAAAGGCATTTGAGACAGAGACAATGAAGTCAACAATGCCATAAGGCCCAGTGGAATGAATACATCAAGAAGGGTGAACAGTCAGAAGGGAAAAGTAAAAGAATCAACAGAAAAATAATACAATGACAGGAATCAGACAATAACTTTCACTGGTAACTCTAAATGGAAATGATCTATCTCCAATCAAAAGACATAGACTGGCAGATTGGATCAAATAAAAGAACCCAAAAGGATGAGGAATATAAGTGATAAACCTAATCTTTAAGCAAGCTCACAGACTTACAAAACTAAGGGATGGAAAACAATATTCCATGCAAAGTGATCCAAAAGAAAGCAAGAGTACCTATCCTATTTTTGGATAAAATTGACTTCAACCCAAAACTGATCAGGTGAGTAAAAAAGGTCAGTACATACTAATAAAGGGAACAATTCCACAGGAGTAGAAAACAATTATAAATATAAATGCACTGAATTTCATTGAAACAGACTTCATAAAATAAATATGGCTAAACATAAAAGATCAAGTAAACATTAACACAATCATATTGGAAGATCTTTATAGCACACTTACACACATCAAATAAGCAGATCACCTGATGGATCAATTAGACAAACAAACAAACAAACAAAAAACAAACAAAAAAAAAACAAAGAAGTATCAAAATTGAACCAAACCTTCAAACAATGGTCTTAGTAGATATCTAAAGCATGTTCCACCCAAAACAATGGAATACACATTATACTTGAGAATGTGGAATTTTTCTAAAATATACCATAAAATTGAAATCAATCAATCAATCAATCAATCATTATAATTCTAAACACACTATCAGATCATTACTTAGTTAAACTAAAATCATGAAAACACATGGAAATTAATACAGTTGAATGATAAATTGGTCACAGAAGAAATCAAGGAAGAATCTAAACAGGTCCTAGAATCAAACAATAATGCCAGTACAACATACAAAAACATAAGGGACACAATAAGAACACTCCAAACAGGAAAGTTTATAGCTTTGAATGCCTACTTATGAAAATAGAACAAGCCCAAATAAATAACTTAATGGTGCATCTCAATATCATAGAAAAATAATCTAAATCTAAAAGTAGTAAATGTATGAAAACTAAAAAGATCAGAGCAGAAATTATGAAATTGAGACTAAAAATATTACAAAGAAATTAACTGAAGAGCTGGTCCATTGAGAACACAAGTAATATAGGTAAAGTTTTGGTGTTTTTTTTTTTTTTTTAATCTTTTAGGCAAGGGTGTACAGGGTGTTCAGAGTCTCACTACTACATCAGACTCAAAGTGATCCATCTGTTTACAGCCTCCAAGAGCTGAGATTATAGGTACATGCCACCATGCCCAGTCTCAAATGCCTTCTCAGCATGCCCTGGGGTGCAGCTGGCACAGAAGGCCCAGGGATGGAACTCCTGGCCTCTGTGCCTGTTTGCAGATGCTTTAATCCATTGAGCTATTTAGCTGGCCCAAAATAGCTAAATTCTTAACCAAACTTACCAAAAGAAAAGATGCATAGCAATACAATGAAAAAAGTGAAAAAACAATGGATATTGTTTTTATAATCGGGAGGTTTATAAGTATAATAATACCTCAGTTCATGAATTTTTTTCAAGAACAGTTCAGTATGCTAACAGAAATGTTCAGCAAGATTTTGTTTCTGTTCACAAATTCCATGTTAGGTGAAAAACACAACTGCAGCCATATTCCTAAAAATCTGGCAAAGAATTAAGTTCATGCATAAGGTACTTCTATAATTGTTTAAAACCCCTTTTCTCTGATAAATTGGAGAATCTTGAATAAAGGGATAAATTCCCAGACACATATAAATTCCCAAAACTGAATCAAAAAGATATAAAAATCTCTGAACAGTCCAATAGAATGGATACACTAGAGATAGCAATAGAAAGCCTACCAATTAAGAAAAGCCTAGGACCTGATGGATTCACCACTGAATTCTACAAGAACTTCAGGAAAGATCTAATTCCAGTAGTTCTTAAACTTTTAAATGAAACTAAGAGAGGCACTACAAAACTCATTCCTAAAAGCTTGCATCAAAAGCCAGGGAAGGACTTAACACAAAATGAAAACTACAGGTGCTGTAGTCAGGGTTCACAAGGGAATAGATTTAATACAGAACACATGATTTATAGGATTATTTTATAATATTCATCCAAAAATCAAATGCAGAAGAATGGAAGAGATCTAGCTGTGACTTTCCCTGAATATAGGCTGTGTTGTATTTCTCTCGCTTATGATATGTGAATTGAAGTCATAAGAAGAGGCTTAATTTCAACACCTTTCTGGGGCTTCATGATTGGTTTTTCTCTTATCCTAACCTTCATATTTCTGCATTTGAGATATCCCTGTCCAGATCACTTTAGAAGTTTCTTTGTGTGGAAAGTTGTCTTGGAAATTGGCCTCAAGGAGTCACTTTTGAGAGACTGTGGGGTCCAAACTAAACGGACGTACCACCCTGCTGCAATCTCTTTAGATTCACGTGCAGTTGCACTGGGTAAAACCCTTGAAAGGTTTAGATTCTGTGTCAGATCAGCTGGTTATAGTTCAGTACAGTGCACATTCCAGTAGATATTTGCTTGGTATTTTGAGGTAATATTAATGTGTTCTATCAGACATTTTTTTTTTTTTTTTTTTTTTTTTTTTTGCTATACACATACTATAATACACACATTTTGTGGGAGTGGTGACTTGTTCTTGTTCAATTCTGTTTTGAAGTTAGTGGGAATACTTTGTTATTTAGTTTTGTTGTAACTGTCCATGCATTTTGGTTACGCCCTCTGCTTTGATGTGTGGAGTTTGGAAAATTCCAAGCTATGCTGTCATCACAGCTACCATCTGCTCATAATGTGATGCTGAAATCACTTCTTGGTTACCCATTCATCAATATCACACACTTGAGTGCCACCTGCCTAGTCCACTCTGGGACCCTTTGCAGGGAGGGTAGGCTGCACATGGACATTAGGCATAGCATACAGAGATTCTTTGTGTTGGCTTCCATTCCCTGGGCCAAGAAAGCATATGCAGGACTACAGCCAGTTCATTTCCATAGCTGCCGAAGACTGATTGCAACTAACCTGAACATGGGGGCTGGTCTGGAAATAAACTTGAACAAGAAGAGAAAGTCAACTCCATATAGAAACCCTGCATTGAAATCTTGATGCTGTCCCTATGTCTTTGACTTTGAAGGGGCCTCTTGTATTCACTGAAATACATTTTCCTCCTTTCTAAAAACATTTTCTTTATTTGGTGATGAATATTGATGGCAGTGGAGTGATGATGCAGTGTTTAAAGAGTGTCTTCAAAACCAGAAGGAACTTTCTTATTTTAATTACTTTTGTACAGCTTTTTTAAAATACTACTTCTGTAGGGTTAGAAGAAATTTGCAAGTTTTGGGGATATAGTTCATCCTTAAATCTATATTAGTGGGACTTAAGAAATGAAAATTAAAATGGTTAATGTTATTTTAGTGAGAAAATTGTTGTAAAATTTGAATTAATATCTTCTGAAGAGGATATTAAAATAATATCCTCTGAAATAAAGTACACCACAGATGATGCACTATAAGGATTTTATTCTAGATAATAAATAGCCTGCTTATAGTTTTTAATTGCAGATCTTTGTTGATGAAACGGGTAAGTTTTGGCTGCAATTTGAAGTCTGGCTAGACACCCATGTGCCAGGCAGCCACTGGGTTTGTGTGCTTCAGGTATTGCTTTCGCTGAGTGTGAGATCAAATGACCCCTGAGACACCTTCTAGGAATCTACTATTTCATTAGGAAACAGTGTGTGTCTTCAAACAGTTGTATTATACTGTACTATAATCACTGTACTGTGCAACTAAGCTGTATATGTGTGATGTGACCTAAAAATACAGTGACTTCATATTTTTTAAAAAATTATTATAGCAAAAGGATACATTAATCCATTAATCTTCCTCAAAATATTCCTGTCTGCTTCAAACACACTTATCCCGACATTCTTGTCACTTTCTCAAGCAGTTCTGGAAATCCTCTTTTATATCTTCTGCTGTCACTTGTGGCCGCCTTGATGTTTGGAATTGATTCAAAGTGTTTACCTTTCATGGTCATTTTACTTTAGGTAAGACCCAGAAGCCACACAGTGCCAGGGATGGTGAATAAAGTGCATGAGGACACATGACAATGTTTTCTGAGTCTGCTTTTCCACTGGACAGCAATCGACAGCAGCATTCCCCGTAGTTTTTTTTTTTTTTTTTTTTTTAATCACATCTCCTAAAGGCACTCATGAAAGAGGACTCTCAGAACTTTACAGTGTCAAGAACAATGGGATAAGTGTATTCTAAGTGAGGATGAATTTTTTGAGGAGAATTAATGACAATGCATCTTTCACTGTAGTAATTATAAAAAAATCATTTATATTTTGATCACACTTCCTAGAGTATAAGAATCAGCCACACAGGAAAATCTTAGATGGTTATGATTTCACTGTAACATGTACTAATATTTGGGGAAAACAGACGGGGATAGGATATGGACACAATGCGTCTGTATCCTGGGATAAGACTAAATCCTGTATATGGATTGATGTCAAATAGGTAATTACTTAGAAGTTCAATCTTGAGGAGTGAAGCTCTTGGGACCTTGGGGCCTCAAGGCTGAGCCATAGGAACTAGAATTGGTGCTACAATTGTGTTCTCTGGTATCTGAAGTCAGTTAAGACTCAGAGTCTTCAGGTCTTGAACAGAAATGGCTTCCAGGGCCAGTCAAACAGCTCAGTGGACTAAAGTGCCTGCTTAGGCAGACTGCATCAGCCAGGGTTTGAGTACCAGCTCACCGTGCCAGCCCCACCCCCAGGGAGTGCTGAGATGGTGACTGAGACTGGGCGTAGTGGTGCGCTCCTGTAATCCCAGTGTTTGGGGAGAATCACAATGAGTCCGATCTATGTAGTGAGACCCTGTAGACTCTGTACTAAATATATTAGAAAAGAAACTAAATGGCATCCAACAGTACAGAGGGATCTGGAAAAGCAGTCCAGAAAGTCTGTCCTTTGAACATTGCTTCTGTGCAAAGATCTCTGCAAAATCACGCAGATAAATATGTTAAGGACATTACATGTTGTATTTGCATTTTGGAGATTTGACAGAGTATTAACATTCTTAATATATTAAAGTTTAGAAATTTACTTACCCATATGTAACCTAGTCTTTGTAGATGATATGGTACTCATTTTTTCCCCCAAAAGCTACTATTAACACACTGGAGGAGAACTAGATATCTGAGAACCAAGCTTCAAATTTAATGGTGTGGACTACAAGTTTGTGTGAATACATGGGTTAAGGACTCATATCCAGGCTTAGGCAATACTGGCTTAGACAACACACGCTGGACAAGCAGGGTATAAGAAGTACAGCTTCCATTATGTTGGTGCACATCGGGAAGATCCAGGATCCTGCTGAAAAGCAAATTTATTAAACACGAGACAAAAGGAGTTCCAGATACAGGAAATAACATGGTATAGGTTAGAGATCTAAAAAATATGAAGTTTCTGGGAAGAAACAGGCTAAACCAATATTGTCAACAAACAAATGACTGGTTAACTACATGTTATTCGCAATTCCCTCTACTTTTGTCCCATTTTATATGGAGATTAAAAAAAATCTACACAGTCACTTCTCTAGTCTCATGTGTAGCTAGTGTGGCCATGTCACCTCCCATGATTAATACTACATTAAGGCAAGTTGAAAAACTTAGGAGAAATGCAACAGAAAGAGGTCTCTGTGTTTTCAACATACTCATCAGTGTCACATGTAGCCTTTGGAGGAGACTTGCCTGTAGGAAGTGAGTAGCTAGACCAATCACAATACTGCCCAGTTATGGACTTTCCTAAGAAAAATAAACTCTGTTAAATCTATTATTGGTGGAGTTGTGTTAATTGAAGCTAAATTTGTGTTGCATGCATATATCCTAAAGGGAGATAAACATTAGATAAAGTAACACCTCCATTCATGAATGCTTCTGTTTGCAAACAACTCACTTGGCAAACAAAAGAGTTGGTCTAAATTTTTCTTCCATTCACAGTCTGTACAGAGTAACAAACACAACCACCACCATCTTCTGCTCAAATACAAGCACAACTATCTTCCCTGAAATCATAAAATAAATTGAATGCAAACCAAGGTACTGTAGTATTTTATGAACTCTCCTATTTCAAAGACTTGCAGTTTCCAATCCTTGTAAAGTTATCTATTTTGAGTACCACGCTAGCTATATAAAAGAAATAGACTATTTCTGCCCTTAACATACTAAAAGAGACAATACAATTTAAAGAAATAAAAGAGAATACCCAAGGCATACATACTTCAGGTACATTGTCTTAGTTATTTTCTCCCCTCTGAGACATGATACTGGGCACCAGCAACTTAAAGGAGAAAAGGTTTATTTGGCACTTGCATCAGTCCATAGTTTTCTGTCTTCCCAGCAGGATGACCTGGTAGGGGAGCTCAGCAGAGGAAAACTGCTTACAGCATGACAAACAGGAAGTACAGAGGTCAAGGGAGAAGCTGGGAAGAAAAATACATCCTCCCAGGTCACACTCACAGTGACCTGTTTTTCTGAACAGACCCCATCTCTTACTCACAGTCAGCAGTACACTTCCACAGTCTATCCCCTTTCAAAAGCCACACTTTTAAGCTTGAGGCTTTGTGGGTGGGGCATCCAGATATAAGTAATAACATATATAGATTCATGTTGTAAGCTATAAATATGACAATTCAATCATGGGAGAGAATATTGTCTTGATTTAAAAATATAGCAACAAAATCATGTTTGTATCATTTCATAGGATTAAATCATTTCAGTAGTGTGTTATAGTTTTTCACTAAATTTTAATAAATTGAAATATGTTTTAGTGGTGCTGAAGAAAATGTATGATAAAGATGACATAGAATGGCAGTGCATGTATGTGGGGAATGGTGGAGTGTGAATATTGGCATGCATGAGAGGGAAGTTAGCAAGACACAGTGATTTGAGAAATCGATGCAGTGCAAGCTCAGGAAACAACATGTTAGCACTGAGAGGTCACCAGTGGTAGGCAGAATTTGCGTCTAGAAGAGAAAGGAAGTGCTGTCAGTTCTTGGGCTCACTGAATGAGATCAGACATGAGCGTTCTAGCAAGAGTAATATGGGAGTAACCATCCGATACCTTGGTGGAGATAAATTATTTAGGGTACTATCACAGAAAACATACCCAAGTCCTATAATAATGAGTGCTTGCATGAGAATATTGGTAATGAATTTATCTGACTTGTATTATCAAGTGACACGTTCTCCTCCCTTTCTCCTGACAGTTCTCCCTTCTCCCTCTGTCGTATCTTCTCTGACCCTTTTCCTATCGCACAGCTGAATCCAAAAGACATTGTGGTGGGTAGAAAAGTATATAGTGATAACCACGGGGTTAATTCCATGACCATATGGTTAAGTCCATGACCTCAAATTTCCAGTGCACTTTTAGTATTATTTGCAATCGCACTATATTTCCTCAGAAAAATCATATTGTCCTTCTAGACTACTTTGTTTCTTCTCTTTCTCTTTAGTCCAGTAAGTTCTATCCATTCCACTCAAATACTTGGTTTGCTTAAGCTTACCAGCAATTCTCATGTGGGAAGATAGTGTGTAATTCTTACCTTCACATCTCCTAATCTATTATCAGCCCTGGGCACAGTTGTTCATGGTTCCTCCTTGAAAGCCTCTGTGTGTGGAGCTGACCAGGGCAGTACTCTTTTGTCTTTCTTGCCTCACTGGCTATGCCTGCAGTCTTCTGTAAGAGGCCATTCTTACCTTCCTCTAAATGATGGTTTGCTTCAGTTTTTCGTCCTTGAACTTTTGTAATCTGTGTCCATTTCCTAGATCCATCCACTTCCATGGCTTCCATTAGCCAGCGTTGTCCTGATGAGACTCCAGCCCGTTTTTCACATTGTTAGTTCACATTAAGAAAGTCTCTCTGAGTTTTGAGTTCCACTTTCACAGACCCAATCGTCTACTCAACTTTGCTCGAATGTGGAACTGGCGTTTTCAATTTAAAATATTTGAAACAGGGCTGGGGAGATAGCTCAGTAGCAAAGTGCCTGCCTGGCAAGAACAAGATTCCGAGTTTGATCCCTGGTACTGAATAACAACAGCACCACAAAAAAGAAAGAAAAAGAAAGGAAAGAAGGAAGGAAGGAAGGAAGGAAGGAAGGAAGGAAGGAAGGAAGGAAGGAAGGAAGGAAGGAAGGGAAACTTTTTCATTCCACATTCTTTTCAGTCTCTGGTATGATCATCTTTACTCCTTCCCCTGCCCCCTTACACCCTGTATCTAGTGTATCCTGTTGAACTTTCCTTCAAATTACATTTCCAATCTTCCCATTTTCTGCTACATCTATAGATACAATCCTCTCTCACTCACCACTATTTCTCTTTGGGATTTCTTCATCAACTCCACATTCGGTTTATGTCTATGTGTTCCCCCCAAGTCTCATGGGCACATGGACGGGCCTTTGGGGATTAGTGCATTGATGAGTCTATAGCCAACTGCAATTGGGAGGTGTCGCCTGGTCAGATGAGGTGGGCTATTGGGGAGTATAGCCTTGAAGTGTCTATACCCATCTTTCTTTCCTTGATCTGTCTGTTTCCAGCCACGATAGCCATGAGCTGTTTCTCCTCTGCCAGGCCACCCTGCCTTGGAACCAGCTGACTATGGATTGAAATCTTTAGAAACTGTAAGCCATGATAAATCTCTCCTACTTAGTGCTATGAGTATCAAGTATTGTGTCTTCCTCTGCTTCCCCTCTCTGGTGTTGGACATGGCCCACCCTCTCACCCACCTGCCCTCATAGCCTCACTTCTCTGGAGCATCCACTACCTGGGTATTCAGTTTCACAGCTGAGTGTGGGCCTTGTAGTTCTCGCCAGAGCCCTGCTCTTCTAAAGCCATTTGCTGGAGGAGTCCATCACGACCAGTCCTTCAGGGATAAGCCCACAATGGAGGCTGCTGTAGCTTGCTTCCTAATGGCATTCTGTTCACACAGCAAGCAACCTGGGGGGACTTGGCCCACTCCCCGGAAAAACACCAGATCACACAGAAGTATCTAATGAGGACAACCATCAAAGCAATTTTTAAAAAATGCAGGATTGCCTAAAAAAAAAAAAAAAGACAACCCCTACCCCCTAGCTTTTCAGTGGCAACAATGGAACTGCCACTCCACATCCTGGTGGGTCACATTCTTGGGCAATTCAGTGTCCTGCTCCCTGCAACTGGCCAAGAGGGAGGTCAGAAGCAACATCCTAGGAGAAAGTGACACTTTTTCATTCCCAACACTTAAGAAACCCTTTCAGGCAGGGAAAAGAGAAATTCAAAAGGTCTGCAGGGAAATTTCTCTACATAACTAGTGCGAGGAGTTTGCAGAGACAGGCGTACCTCAGGGATCCTCCCTCCCTGTCCTTTCTCTTAGTGTTGGTAAGTCTCCAGTCCACTTGGGAGTACGAAGCAGGGGCCATGAAGCGGGAAAGAGTGCATTTATTAGGAGTGTAATTGGGCCTTTGTTCTTGCAAGGAAGAATTTCTTTACTGAAGTCTTTTGAAATACTCCAAATGAGGGATTTCAAACTGTTTAAATAAAAAGCACACCTCAAGCATTGCTTGTCTGCAAGTATAAAATACACACCAGATTTCCAAAATTTGGTACCCAAGAGAACTTTATCACTTACAAATGTACTTTACTGCCATAGAGAACAGAGTGAAGAAAATAAATTTCAGTGGTAGAGATTTAGGTAAAAGTTAAGATTAATTTTCAGAGAACATTATTACTTTTGGAGGCCTCGTGCAATGAAAATTTAAACACAATAGCAGTGGAACTCTGGAGAAGCGGGCAGCTTAGAGGAGTCACCTATGCTCACGTCCTCTACATTTGGACAAGTCGTGGAGCGTTGCTGTCTTCTGCTGCATAAAATGAAGGCATCAGAACCTTAAAGTTCCTTCCGGCTGCAAGCACACACTTGTTTGGAGACAAAGGACTGAACTGCCTGAATGGTTCCTGTCTTCTCAGGCGCAGCTCCTCGTAGTGAAACTTAAGTGCAGAAGCTGGTGCCCTGCGCTGCTCCTGCGCCCAGCTCTGTGAGGACTTTGGCTGTCCTCCTCTTCTTGGAAACAGACATTCAGCCACTCCCCTTGCTGGCTTGCCCTGCAGAGAGAGACACCACCCTCTCCCATGGCTGGGAGGCCGCACGTGCACCAAGCCCTCTGCAGCACTGGAGAATTTTCGGGTGGGTGTCTTCAGTACTGTGGGAGCTGACGTCTCCATGGCTGTTTCCTGGGAGGAAACAGCAGCTTCTGCCTGCCATATGTTCATATAACACTGCATGCCAACTTGCATGCCATATCATGCCAGCCTGCGAGGAAGTATGTTCACCAGTCCTACATTAGCATCCTTCGACTTGCAGTCTAATTAATAATTAGCTGTTTCCCGGCAGCCCTTGGAGACAAATGTGAGAGCTACTTGGTCATGTTTATTAAGAATATACTTATCCTTGAATGTTTTAGTGTGGACAGTGGAAATGGGAAATTTAAAAATCTCCAGAGTGTTGGTAAATATGGGTGGAAGATCCAAAAATCTCTTTGTAGTGTTTTTGAAAATTCTGGAAAATCAATAATTATTACCACATAAGACATTTGAAAAAAATATGAGAAATAAATTTAGATCTGATTTCATGTATTAAAAGAGTAAGCATTAACATAATAGCACTTGAGGCATTTACAAATTCCACTATGAGTTTATAAAAATTATCTATTTCATTAGATCTTTTAAAGGTCACTTTAGATTTAATGAAAAATTGAAGGAAAAGTTATCCAAAGGTGAATAACAATGATTGAGGAGACTGATGACCAGAACTTCCCCTGCTTGCAAACACAGCGCAGTGCCAGCACTGAGATTTTTCTTTTCTTCTGGTACCAGGAATAAAACCACTATACCACTGAGCTATATTTTGGTCTATGTCTCTCCCTCCCTGTTCCCTTCCCTTCTTCTCCTCTCCCCTCTGCTCCCTTCCCTCCTTCTTCCCCCTCTCACCTTTCCCTTCTCTCCTTCCCTTCCTCCCTCCCTCCCTCTTTCTTTGTCTTCTTCCTCTCTCTCTCTCTCTCTCTCTCTCTCTCTCTCTCTCTCTCTCTCTCGATAGGATCTTGCTAGTTGCTTAGGCAGGATTTGAACTTGCCATCCTCTGGCGCCCAGACTTCCTCAGTGCTGGAAAGTAGTTCTTTATTTTATCAAGATTGGGCAGCTGCAAAGTGAAGGGCCTGTGCTTTATTAAAGTAGAAATAATTAAGACTTTTTCAATTTTAAAGGAAAAACTAACTCCAAAACAAGTGACTATACATCATAAACATCTTTATTTTGAGGAGTTCAGTTAATGCATACAGAATCTTTTCTCTTTCTAAATTGAACTCTATTCAGGAGTTGTCAGGGGTACCTTGAATTTTTCTTTTTGTAAAAACAAACGTAAAACATGTGCTTTCTTCTGCAACTTAAATGGCATGATTTCTTAATGGCTTAAGAAAACTTGGGCAATGGTCAAATGAGAGAATTTAATTAGGGAAATAATCCTCAATTTAGATAGTGAGGTAATATTATACTTTAGTATCCTTTAAAGTTATTGAGAGGTATCTATCTGTTGCCCAATTTTGCTACAAAGGTAGAGCAAACTAAGAAAATAATTTTTATATAAGTAATGCTGGAACACTAAATTTCATACTAAAAATATTAGGCTATATAAGTTCATTTGGATACAATGCAAGAGCTAGATCCACTTCAATAGGCAATCTTTATGACCAATAAAAAATAAACCAATGAATAGTAAAGTAATAGAAAGAATGATATAAGTGCTAAGGTACAACCATTGCCAACTAAAATTTATATGCATATATATACACATACATATATACAGCACAAACATATCTGCAGATATAAGGATTTATTTTAAAAGGCACAGATTTTATAAGTAGTCCTTTTAAGTTTCAAAACTGGTTCTTTCTCCAATAGCATCTACAGAGTGATACTTGCAGTTATGAAAAAAATTATAATTTTCAAAACTTGTTGGCTTTCTATTAAAAGAAACAAGTTTCTTGAAAGTAGTAATTTTATTCTAATTCCCATTGTACTTCTCTCAGGTATGCATTTGGACAAGAAAAACTAAGCACGGCAACTTGAATTGGCATCCTGTAGTACAACAGATACTGCAAATATACAGTGACTTACTTTGTGGGAAAAGCCACGCACATGGGCTCCTTGTTAACAATGGAGTGAGACACAGATTCAGAGGAAAAGGGAGTGACTGAGGTGCAGGATGAATGCTTGCCCTTTGCACCGCTTTGCTTGGAAATTATAATGATCCTTATTGTATGAATGATGTCACCAGTGTTGTCAAGTAATTTTAAGGAAGTGAAAGAGATTCACGGAAGATGGGATGAGGTTGTGTTCCAGTGACCTTTGCTTCATAACATTAAAAGATCTATTTGAGTCAGTAATCGAAGAACAGCTTGCCTGTGCTGCATGGTATCTGGAGTGTCCCCTGGGATGGGTGGACTGCTGAACACAGGGATGACTGGGCTCCTGGAGGGGCTGGCCCAGCGGGGACAGGGCTCTTATTGCTTGTTCTGCCTACAGTTCCTTCACACACATCCCTCTGCTTCCTAGGGGCAAGGAGGCTCAGGGTAGTAAGGGATAGCATCTGACCTTCCTCAGAGATGGAGTTCCAAGAGGAGGGATACAGAAAACAGTAGTCCTGTTAAGAATTAGGCCAAGCCCTAGCAAAGTAACATGTCTGGCATATTCTATCAGCCAGAAATACCAAGAACTAGCCCACATTTGAAGGACTCCTCTGATATAACATTTAAAAACATATTTATACTATTTACTTTGGATATTTGGGAATAAAATACAGTACATTATTAAAATTAATTTTACCTGTTTCTTTTTATTTTTGTTGCATTTCTATTGAACAGCAGTAGGGTAGCATCTCTTTCCTGTCCAGTATCCTATCCTGTTACACTACCCCAAGGAAAATCTTTTTCTTTTTTTTTTTTTTTTTGGCAGAACCAGGGATTGAACTCAGGCCCTTGCTCTTGGCAGGCAAACACTTATTCTACTGAGCTATCTCTCTGGCCCTCCCAAGGAAAATCTTTAAAACCAATTATATGTCATCTGTGAAGCTTGTGTGTGTGTGTGTATGTGTGCATGTGTATATGTGTATATGGGAAAAGATTCCATGAGAAGCACAAGGGGCAAAGGAAAGCAAGTTATGTAGGCCAAGTGGCCTGAGAGGACACACCCTTTTACTTTAAATAAGGAAAAATAAGTAGCTGACTACATATTCCATACATATCAGGGGTAAATTTGTTCTTTGTTTCTGTTTCATAATTTTTTTTTAGGAATTCAATAATGGTTGTTACATTGTATACTGTTGTCTTCAAATTAGCTGTTCAGATTATCAAATATAAACATGCAAAATTGGTAAAAAAAAAAGAAAAAAAATTAAGTATTAACTGTTCCCTTCAATAGACCAGTAGAAATCAGCAGTATAACCACCCCAGCTATCCTGTGTGGATGCAACTTTTTTTGATGGGTGAATGGCACACAAATACATGAAGGGAGAAATTGATGCTGAGCACCTTGGAGATAAACTAGCCCAAGCCTAAGGAGACATTTCAGCTTATGTAAATCTGTAAACACCTGTGTGGTTTAAAATTTGTGTCATTCTATTATATTTTGGAAAATTTACGGATTAAAACTGTGTTTAAATGCATAGAAAGTCAATTTGTGGCAAATGTTCAGGAGAACAGGAACAGACAAAGTTGTATTAGTCTCTGGAATAGTTAGTTTCCCTAGGAAAAAATGGTAGCGACTAATTGCCTGAGTCACTTTAAATGAGGCTGGAAAAAATATGCAGTAGGGATCAATGTTGTGTTGGCATGGAGGTGCTATTGGTCTTTTTAACTCCAGCATCTATGATGTGTTGGAATATTTGTATTCTTTTGTGGCCAATAAAGCTATGTGATAAAGTTTGCTGAACTGTTAACATTGTCTGTCCATTTGGGGGATTGTATCCAAGCATGTGCCCATGTCCCTGGGATGCTATTGAACTGGATAATCTATCACCTAATCCAATTTATTGGTGTGTTAAAGGAAGTTGAATACACTGCAGCTGCAAAACTCCTCTAAGCAGAACACTTCTTCCCGTTCTGTGAAAAACAAGTGCAGAAATTCTTTCATCAGGCTATTTGCACGTCCCTTGCTTTTTCATGTCAGCTGCCCTTGGCTGCAAGATAACCATAAAACATTTACTGCAAAGCCATGAAGAATCCATATGTCCATTTGATGTGTCAGGCCACCAAGAAGCCAGAGCTTGTGGGGTAGCATAAGGATATCTGAAGGTGACACATGCTGTCAGTTGATGAACAGAGATGCAGAAGGGGATTCTGGCAGCCTCATCTTGGCCTTGACAACTTGTGATGGTGACCAGGTGGGGTGTGTTATCTTAATAGTCTGGAGCTCTAGTGAATTATTTGCTGATAGATGTAAACAGCTGTTATTCTTGGTAATGGAAAGCAATTAGAAACATCTGTACTCTTGGCTGTGAGTAATGCCTCCTATCCTCACTGCTCCCAAGTGCCAATTGGAAGTAAGTACATCATCGGGATGGTGTTGGCAATTCTACACTGCATTATGGGCTGATGATTAGTACTGAGCTGTGAAGAGCAAGAGGTGAAGTGCAGGAGAAAGCCACTTTACCTGGGACTTAAAAGCAACGGAGGAAACTTACTGCTTATCTGTGTAACCAGCGGCAAGCTCTGTGGCTTTGGAAAAGGTATATTTGCCTTCACTTCAGAAGCTTCCTAATATAAAAAGTTACGGGTTTCTAAAGGAAAAAAATGTTGATCTATTCATTCAACAAGTCTAATGCAGTGACTAAGTCACTGTGTGACCTTGGGGAAGTTGCTTAATCTTTCTTAGCTTTAATTTCCTCTTCTATAAAGTGGCTATATCATGGATGGGTACAAGTTCTCTATGATGAAGATAATCACTACGTATATCTAAAATGCATCAATAAAATCTTGACATGCATCTCTGACAAAACTAAACAAACAAGGGGGATATAAATGAAGGTCCATTTTGTAGTGCAAAAAAATATATATATATATCTGTATATACAACATAGGATAGATATATAGCTGCTTTCTCTTAGTTCAATTGAGATTTATACTAATAGTGTTTAGACAAGATATTATGTCTGCATTTTGTACTCTGAATAACTACTACAAAGACAATATGCAATGTATTAATTATAGCTGCCCTACTAACCTGTTTTAAAACTCTTATTGCTATTTCTTTCTCAATAACATTAACAAAAAATAAAAAAGAATTTTCTAGCAAAAAACAATGGATATAATATGGTGTATAATCTATACCAGCTAACAATGGCTACACCGATGTTATTGAACACCTACTATACACTTCACACGACAAGGCTCTGGATACGGACTCCCTTAGGTAACACCTTCTTGGGATAGTTTCTATCATAAGGTTCACAACTTAATGAGATATTCATAAACATACTTATATAAATATTGAACCAAGCTATTTATCACACCCATAGTTTACCTCCCCTTTTCCTTTTGTTTTCCAGTTGAAGGTATATATACTATTTTTCCAAACACTCAGTCTTGTGATGGATTTCAGCTGCTACTTTAGGCTCCAGTTTTTGATGGCCTGTGTCAGATGGGGTGCAGTGTTAATCTGATTGGCTTTGCTATCCACCTGAAAAATTGGTGGGGCACAGCTCGGGGTGTGTCAGTTTCTTCTCCCCTTTTCTCTCTGTCCCTGGTCCTCTGTTTGCTTTGCTTCCTGGCTGCCATAAACTGAGTATCTTTGGCCCACTGTGCCTTCTGCCATGGTGTTTTCTGCCTTTGAAGCAGCTGACAATGGACTGACTCCCTTTAAACTGCAGCCAAGTTAAATATATCCTCCTTTAAATTGTGGGCTTTGGACATTGTGTCCCACCAGTGGGCTTCAGCGATCTGAACCTGTACCTATTTATCCTTGTAGAAGATGAGAATTACTCATACGATTATTGTTACTAATTCTGCTGCATAAGTGCACCCCAATACTTATTTTCTTCTTACAAGGATTCTAGTAAATTTTGCCTTTCTGGTGTTTATAAAGTAATACAGCATACAAGAACATATTATCAATGTGAAATATAGTATTACCTAATATGGTAGTACCTCATAACTTGAAGAAAATAAGAGACCAAGTTCTGTCCCTGAATACAATATTGTTTAATGATAATGGTTTACAAGGAAGAAAAATATTTGCTTCAGAAAGAACTGGTGAGAATTTAAGAGGAATGTTTTCATAAGACAGGGGATAACTGAAATATTTTTTTTCCTACTAGTTGAACATTATTTTAGTAACTATGCTCTGCAAAAGAGGCCTTATCTCAAGGTACAAATATTATCACCAACTCAGCCAACAAACAGATACTAAGCTCTCCCTTTCTGTCTCTATGTATGTACATACACACACAAACACACAGAAAATGAATAAGATGAAGACTCTCAAATTACATTGATTTTTATGTTCATTCCTTCAATTTGGAATATGTTATTTGATATTGTGTTAAGCTAGTAGATTATCCTGAAGTCTTAGAGTCTAATCAGATGCAGAATTATGAAAACAAATACAGTTCTATTTTTAAACCTTTTTAGTTTTTTTTTTTTTTTTTTTTTTTTTCCTTTTGCAGATCCGGGGATTGAACTCAGACCCTTGTGCTTGCCAGGGAAGCACTTATTTCAGTGAGCCATCTCTCTGGCTCCTTAAACCTTTTTAGGAATAATGACTATAAAATTGAGAAATTAGATTGAAGTAAAGGAGTTTTGAAGATTTTCAGAGCTAGATGAAATAGGATTTTAAAAGGTACAAATTAGAAATATCCTTCATTTATAATGAATCTGGCATTTTATTAGATATAAAGGTTTGTAAATTTAATTGCGTAAATGAACTTTGTAAAATAGGGAGAAGGGATCTTTATCAATGGATGACACTGTAGAAGTCACCAAACTGGCAATGTATATGTTTACATTGGCCAGCTCTTCTGTTACTGTGACAAAAACATCTGACATCTGCAATTTAAAGCAGGAGAGACTTATCTCGGTTCAGTGTTTCAGTCTGTGTTTGGCTGGTTTCACAGCAGAAACAGCAAGGCCAAGAATACAGAGGTGGGAAATCCCACCAGAAGGGGCAGGACGGGAAACAGCCTGCAAGGTCATGTTCAGAACAGTCGCCCGGATACACCCAGAAGCGCGCTTCTGGTCTTGCTTAGCTCTGATATGCAACTGGACCTAATCTTGTAAGAATACCCCAAGCCAATCCAATGATAATAAGATTAATCATCGTGATGTTTTTAAAGGGTTAAGTCATTTTGTTGAATTTCTGTTGCCAGAAGCTCTTACATGTTTTGCTAAATTACTTCACATGAAGGTATAGATTTTCCTGTTTTATCAGCTATAGAATGTCAGAACAGCTAATCTATTTTATAGAAATTAACCAAAATAGAAATAACTTCCAAATCTTCAAATGTTGGTCCTGTTTAGAAATATTGTCTTTTTAGCCTTGTTCTTGCTTTTAAGGAGAACATTTAAAAGGCATTTAGTAGGCAAAGTTTACTAGAAAATATAGAATAAATCAACAAATGGCATTAACTTTTGAGAGACTTATCCATACCACCATTAAGAGGAAGGCACTTGGTGCCGGAAAACCTGCTGACAAAGAACTCCGTCTCACTGGAGTTATGTGTTTAGAAAATTCTGAAGGAAGAATTTGGCCCAGTAAAAGTTTCACTTTTCCATTCTTCTTTTCCTTCTTACCTTCATCTTTCTCTTTCTTCCTCCCTGCATTTCCAGTTCTTGCATCTCCCCCAATTGAACTACCTCCCTTACCAACCCAACTCCCAACATGAACTCTATCCAATTAGCCAATTAAGAATTTTCTTTTGCTTTTCCTGTTTTTTTTTTTTTTTTTTTTCCAGGACCAGGGATTGAACTCAGGCCCTTGCACTTGCCAGGCAAGCGCTTATTCTACTAGGCCATCTCAATTAGGAATTTTCAATTCTTTCTTTCTTTCTTTCTTTCTTTCTTTCTTTCTTTCTTTCTTTCTTTCTTTCTTTCATTCTTCCTTTTTTTTTTTACCACCACTCACCTCTCTACTGCTTTATTTTTGCCACTCTTTATCTTCTGCCTCAACTCTTATAGTCATTCTTTAATAGAAATCTCTCATTGTTCTTATCCTCTGCAAATTTGTCACCAAGTATCCAGTGATCTTCTCAGTGAACATCTGACCATGCTGCTTTATTTGCTTTTTAAAAATCATAAATTTATAATACACAATTATTGTATCAACTTATGAGTTTACTATAGCATTTCAAAACATGCATCTATTCTGCTTTGGTCATGCTCACCTTTCCACCCACTTTTCTCCCTTCTCGTATCCTCTTACCTTCCCCTCTCTTCCCTCTTCCCCAACCCCTTCTTCTTCCTTGATATTCCCTCTTTTACCCTCAAGTCACCATATATATATATATATATATATATATATATTTGTATATTTTTTTTTTTTTTTTTTTTTTTTTTTTCCCCAGTACCAGGGATTGAACTCAGGCCCTTGCGCTTGCCAGGGAAGTGCTTATTCCACTGAGCCATCTCCCCGGCCCTCACCTTTTATATTTTCTAAATATTTACTATTTCACATTGTGAAAAAAAGGAAGCAAAATTTCCTGATATGTTATACAAGGTGTGAATTATCCAGCATCTGTATCTTCAATTCTATGTCTCATTTTCTGTATACTGAATTCTCTTCCCTATCTTACTTAGAATTGCTCTGCTTTATGTGTTTCTTTGCGTTGCTATCTTAGATGGCAATGTGTGTTTATATTGCTTTGCCTGAAAAATCCCAAAATAGTCCTATTGGATGTCTCTCTAGAGTCAACTCTGCCTGGAAAATTTCTGGACCCCTGTGAGCACCATGGTGGTGTTTTGGCTGGTTGTTTCTTGAATTTATCTCTTTTGTATATCACCATTATCACGCCATATATAATCCATGCCATACTATACCATAATTCATCATTTCCTTTCCTTAAGGTAATTCCCTCCCCTTTGCTCCTTGTTGCTGAATGTTACAGTTTTATAATTTTGTTGAAGGAAAAGAAAGAGGTTTTCATAATCTCCTTACCCAGAACTGTTTCTGGCTATAGGAAGAACAGGGTCTTGCTTAGCTCTGGTAAGCAGCTGGACCTGACTACAAAACATGTGTATAAACATTGTGCTGTTAATACTGCAAATAAACTTGGTAGCAAAAAAATGTTGAGTATCTCTCCAGACCTGGACACTTCTGAGCATAATGGTGGTGTTTTGCCCATACTTGGAGTTTATCTCCATTATATAACACCATATCATGCCATATATAATTCCATGCCATATCATACCATCCTTTATTATTTCTCTTTTTTAAATTTACCTGCCTGAAGTCTAGATTGTCAGATACTCAAGAGCTGGTAGTCACATCTTAACAATACCTTCGTCTTCAATATCCCTTATAGTAGGTTTCTTTATTTATTTGGATGCTATAACAGAACACTTCAGAGTCAGTAATTTATAAAGAAAAAACTTCTCTCATAGTTCTGGGGTCTGGAAAGTTCTAGATAAAAGGCTGTCTCTTGCTGTGTTCTCACTTGAAAGAGGGGAGAGGGGGAGGAGAAAAGGGAGCGGGAAGGAGAGAGAGAGAGAGAGAGAGAGAGAGAGAGAGAGAGAGAGAGCATTACAAGTCCTTTTCATAGTGGCATCAACCTCAGTACTTACTCAATAACCCTCCTCCAATATGATGGCATCAAAGATTGTGCTTTCAAGACACGAATTTTAAGGACATATGCAAACAATTGTACTAGTTTCTTTTTTTTTTTTTTTTTGTGGAACCGGGGATTGAACTCAGGCCCTTGCCCTTGCCCTTGCCAGGGAAGCGCTTATTCCACTGAGCCATCCCCCCCGCCCCTGTACTAGCTTCTTAATAAACATTTTTTCTTTGCTTAAGACTATGGTCTATAGTTTCACCCATTTACCAATAAAAGCCTTGGGTTTATCTTTTTTTATAGATGAGTAATACTCCATCGTATAAAAATATCATGTCTTTTTTATATCACTGTGGTACAATGTCAGTACCAATGGGTCTTCTAATCCTAGTTTTATGAGGAATTACTACACTCATGTCCAGATCTGCATGTGTAAACTTTGTATTGTCTCCCTAGTTTAAGAACCTGAAACAGTAAGTAAAATCTGAAAGGTACAATAGATGTTGTGAAAGAGAAAGAAACTGCTCAAAAGGGAAGAACAACTTGGAAGGAAGAAAGGAAAGAACAAGAAAAAAAAAAAAAAAAATATATATATATATATATATATATATATATACATACACACAAGTTAACTAAGATAACTGTACTACTAATTTCTATTGAAATTTATTTATTTTTTGAAAGCAAATTTATTTATTGAAAGCAACAGCTAATGCTTAATTTTTTGACCAATTTTGCATGCTTATGTCTGTTTATCTGAACAAGTACTTTCAAGACAACAACATGCACTATAACGATTATTGGATTCCTACTGTTTTTGTTTTTTGAAATTCTGTATTGTTTCTAGTGTTCTTTTTCTTTAAAATAAAAAATAAAGGCCAGCCAGATAGCTCAGGGGACTAAAGCACCTGCTTAGGCAGAGCAAAGGGACTGGGGTTTGATCCTCAGTGTGTGGTGCTGGCCCCACCTCTGGGGCGCGATGAAATGATGAATGAGATTGGGTGTGGTGGTGCGTGCCTGTAATCCCAATGTTTGGGAGGCTGAAAACTGGAGGGATCACTATGGGTCCAATCTACATAATGAGACCTTGTATTAAATACATAAAAATAAATAAAATAAAAATAATACTTTTCTGCTATGAAAGCACGAGTTATTATTAAAATAGTGGTATATTATTGGTTTCATACTATGTGCCAGGCACTCCACTAAGTGCTTAGCATGAATTCTCTCACTTAAATTCTCCCAAAAATTTAGATGAGGCATGAAGTAAACGTGCAACTGGTTTAGGTCACAGTGTTAGTGAATGCTGGAGCTAGACTAACAGTGGAGTCTTACTGGATCTCTGAAGAGCTCTGCTAAACTGAACTAAGTTTTGCCAAAATTCTGGCTTCTTGGTTTAGCTCTGCAATTTGACTGATACTCCAGCTCAATTTCTTTATCTAGAAAGGGGACTGTCTTTTCTATGTACCCCAAATGGTTGCTATTACTCCAGTTATTTCAATGTTTCTGACCCTTCCTCACCACAAACATGGATGGAGGGCCCCTCTAAACAACTCCCCGTTCCTTGGTGTCCAGATTTCACAAAACCAATGCTGGTTCCACTCAGGCGTTTCCTTCTCCATTTGGACACAACACTGCAGACTGCCCTGGTGGTTGCAGATTCATTCATTATGAATACATATTGAATAATCTGACTTGGGTACATCAGAAAGCAAAGGAAAGAAATCTTGAATCTGAGGAACTTATATTCTATTGGATGTGACAGAAGATATAAAGCAAACATAAGAACTGGGAAAATAATATAGATTCGGAAGTGATATTGTGGGCATCTCAACTCTAGCTCATCACTCTTACTCGAATGGGCATTCTTGTATTTGAGGGCCCAGAGCTCACCAGATCTTCTAAGCCCTTCTGTATGCTGAGGAGAAGCCCAGGACAGGTTATTTCCCTGGGGAGTGACCCTTGAGGGGAAGAGTGCTACCAGATGGAGCGCTGTTGACACTCATCGTTCAACAGCTGGTATTAGAATCCAGGAGATGCTACCCTTTGTTCTTAGAACTGATGATATACCCTGCTCTTACCCTTTCTCAGTCCACTGTTTTCCCTCCCATTTTCCTTTGGGTTCTGTAAGATATCCCATATCCTTTCTACACGTAGTTTTTCCTAGTAGATTTCCCCCCATCAGTTTTGGTTTTTTATAAATGGAGAACTCTACATAAAGGCTGAATCTCTGTAAGCTGGACAAAAAATGTATCTATTAAAAAACAATACTTAAGGGCACCAAAATAGCTCAGCAGACTAAGCACCTGCTTAGGCAAGCACAGGGACTGGGGTTTGATCCCCAGCACCACATGCTGCACCAGCATGCCCCCAGGCATGCTGAGCTGGTCACTGAGTCCTGGTGTGGTGGCACATGCCTGTAATCCTAGCACTGGGGAGGCTGAGACAGGAGGATCACTACGAGTCCAAAATGCATAGTGAGACCCTGTACCAAATACATAAATTTAAAAAAGTAGTATTTAGCTCCAACATGGTGATTTGGGGACTGAGTGAAGCATTTATATGATTCATAAAGGCAAGTAATGTAAAGAAAGTTACAGAACTATAGTGGAGAAGGCCTTGAAATACAAATCAAAGTAATCATTCTTTGGCTACTAGAAATTGTTGAAAGTTTCTATCTGAGGCTGCAGCATGGGACGGGTGAGACATGATAGAGGCAGAAGGGTGTTTAGAAAGGCTATCTGAACTGGGAGGTAAATCATTAACCCTCATCCACACTTTTCAGATCCCAGACCAAATGCTTACCTTGGATTAACTGCCTAACTCCTTCCAAATATCTAGGAAATGGGTACCATCATTATTACCATTTTACAGGTAAGGAAATAGACACAGGCTGGCTAAGCAGTTTACCTGAGGCCAGACAACTAGCAAGTATTACAAGTGGAATTAAACCTAGGAAGACCATCCAAAGAGCCCAGCTTTTAATCATTCCACCACTCTGTCTCTGGAGCATGGCTGTGCAGATGGGAAGGAAGGAAGTTTTTAAGGAGACAGTGAGGAATGAAAGTCATAAGGCTCTGGGCTACAGTAGCAACTGAAAAACTGGGGGAGGCATAGCTAGTTCGAGGTAGCCTCCCCAGATGTGGGTTGATATTGAAGAAAAATCAAGGATCTTTAACTCATTATTCAATAATTTATCAGAGAATCCACAAACATTTATTGAGTGCCTACCAAATATGACAAACTGCTGTACCTTCTAAGAATACCATGATGAACAAGACAGACAAGCTCTTTGTTGTTATGAAGGACATATTCTGCTAGGAGACAAATGACAATCATCATTTTAAAAGATAATTTTGATACAGAGTGATTAGTATTTGATTTCATAGACTAAATGCCCAAGAAAGCCTTCTCTGAGAAACTGATAATGCATCCCTATTATTGACCCCCAGAGCCAAGGGTCTTTAACAAATATTTGTTGGATGGACGAAAGAGGTGATTTGAAAAACTAGGAAAGCAAGGAGTTATATTTTTCTAAAATTAATAGGACAGTGTAGTGGATTTATAACTGGTGATAAATTTACTACACTCAGCTGAATTAAACTAGCATGGGTGCAGGAGGCCCACCTGAGAGTTGTTGCCAGCAGCATAAAGGCAGAACAGGAGAAGTTGTTGAAAAAGTTGATAGGGATGCTGTTTGGAGAAGCTGTTGGAAGCTGCTGGAAGCTGCTAGTTCTCTTGGGCTGTTCTGCTGAAGGACCTTGTCATGCTGGCTTTCCCAATGAACTCTAGAGAAGCTTTGATCCTCATCTTGAGCACTGCTTCCTAGGTCTGGAGGGGAAGATGGAGAAGCTCTCCTCATGGGGAAGCTTGTCACATTGGCTTTTCTGATGGGAACTCGGCTTTCCTCTTTGCTGTATGAGCTTGGGACCTCGTTGTTGCTGAGGATGGCTGTGGTACTTTTGGGGGAACTCTGGTGCTTACCTTGAGTGTTGTTTCATTTACTAGCTCCACTTCAGATCCCTCAGCCTGCTGGCACAGATCCTTCATCCCCTGGCACAGACTTCCCAGCTTCTACCACTGACATTTGGGCCTTTACAGGACAGATCCACGAAGCAGGCCTGCATGAGACTTTGTTGTGGACTCTAGGCCTCCAGTTTGACTTGTAGGAGGCATTGTTATGAGCTCTAGGTTTTTATCTGGACTCCTATAGGACATTAGGATCCAGACCTTTAGCTGGAGTCTTCAGTACTTAGTGTGTGGATAGATTTCCTACGCTTGTATATGGTTCTTGGGTGATTCCTTATAAACTAGTATCATAAAAAATGTCTTGTGCTGTAATGTTTGCCTTGCAAAAACCTCAAACAATGACAGATAGCACAAAAAAGAAAAAAATTTCAGAGCTCTGAGTGACTGGGAAGAGCCAACCCACCAAAGACCTGGGCCAATGTGTTCCCAGAGGAACCAGCGTGTACAAAAGCTGCCAGAGGAAGAATAAGCTCGGGGTGTTGAAGAACCAAGTAAGGCAAGTATGTCTGGGGTATGTGGAGGACAGAGCATAAAGAGATGAAGACAGAAATGTAAAGAGTCCAGATCTAGGGCACTGGATGCGAGGTTTGATGGTTTTAATCTGGAATTTTCAAATGGAGCAGTTACATTACATAAATTCTGTTTTTAAAGAAAGTCACTCTGACTAAAGTGTGAAAAAGTAATTCTAGCATACAAGATTAGACACCAAACAATATATGAGGACAATGGCAGTGGTCTGATTTGTAGCTGTAGTATTCATGGACTTTGGAGGTATTTTCAAGAGAATTTGATCTACTGGTAGATTAGTAAAAGAAAAGAAAGAGAAGAATTTCTAACAGTTGCCAGAAAAAAATAGGTAGTTTGTGTCTATCTGTATATCTGTCTATCTGTTTAGCTATATCAATATATTAATAAACAAGGGGAAGATAAATTTTGTAGGTCTTAAAAATTATGTGTGAGGCATATTCAAGAATTTTCCTATTCACACTAGAAATTAAAGTGGAAATATCAAAGTCACTGTATCTAAAAGTCAATTTAGGTAAACTGTAAGGCTAGAGTAACAAACCCCAGAATCCCTGGAAGTATGGCTATTCTCCAATGCCATGGAACTGGATGAAGTCACCAAGAAAGTATTGGTAAAGAAAAGGATCCCCAACCTTAAACTTTGATATTTTTCAATATTTCAGATCTAGCAGAGAATAAAAACACTCAAAGTAACAGCCAATAAGGACAGGTACAAAAACAGCAGAATGAGGTCTTTGAGAGTCAGAAGTAGAGAGGCTTTCCAAGAGGACAAAATGGTTACTATGAGATGTTTAAATTTATAACAGATTTAGTACAGTAAAAGGCACATTGCTAAATTTTGATCCCTTAAAATATGACCCCTGGGGTCAGGGAGATGGCTCAGTAGAATAAGTGCTTCCCTGCAAGCACAAGGGCCTGAGTTCAATCCCCGGTTCTGAATATAT
>NW_004524744.1:2201281-2210411 GCF_000260255.1 Octodon degus
TATCCCAGCATATCCCACTTTCTGAAGCAATTGTGGAAGTCCTCTTTCGTGAGTGTCTTGAGTTGCACTGTCATGGTTGCCTTGACATCCTTAATCCATTCAAAATGTTTACCTTTCATGTCCAGCAAACAAGGTAGATGAGGATGCACCACATTGTTTTTAAGAGCCTGCCTTTCTGTTGCACGGCACTCAGCAGGAGTATTCAATGTATTCTGATCATACCTCCTAAAGGGACTCAGGAAAGTGGTCCTCCAGAACTGCATCAGAAAAGTGGCAAGAACTATGGAATGAGTGTGTTTGATGTGAGAGAGGAGTATTTTGAGGGGTATTAATAGCAATGTGTCTTTTACTATAATGAATATTTTTTAAAAATATTGTCTCAGTTACTCTTCTCTAATTCCTGGGAAAAAATACCCAACACCTCAAATGAAGGAAGGAAATGATTTAGCTCACGGTTGGTGGAGGTTTCAGTCCATACTCAGCCAGCTCCAAGGCAGAGTGGCATATGGAACAGAGCAGCCCTATTCATGGCAGTGGCAAAGAAAAAGTGAGGGGCAGCAGTTCTGAAGCAAGCTAGGCTCTCTCTCCTCCTTACACTGTCATGCAGATTATCCACCTCAGGGCCAGGGTATAGCACTCACACCTGCAATCCCAGCATTGGATCACAAACTTCACAAGCTGTCTCATGACTACATGAGGCTTTGGGGGGACAACTAGACACAAACCATAACAAATACCAATATTCACCTCTTATATGTTCAATGCTGCTGAAAGTTTATAAGTGGAGAGTAGAAGTGTTTTTGGTGGTTGTGAAGATTGTTGGTGATCTTAATGAGGAGCCCAGTGGATGATGAGGCAGATAAGCTGCTGGAGTAGTTGATGACCAAGTAGAAGGTGGTACAAGAGATGGAAAGGTAACAGACAACCTTTTCAAGACATTTCTCTGTGACTGGGGTAGTACAGTGGAATAGCAGGGAGAAGCATGTCAAGATTTTTTGTTAATGTGCATAAGTAGAGGATTTTTATACCATTCAGAATAAGACAATAGACAGGGGGAAGCAATAATGTGGTATAAAAAAGTTTTACCATGGTAATAAATGTCTCTGAGGTGGGTGGGATGGTGTAGGGGCCAATGCAGATGGGCTTTGATAAGAAAGTCACAACTTTCATTGAAATGTGCTTAAAGGCAAGGATTATAGCAAAAAATGGAAGTAGTTGGATAGATTTAGTGATGGGAAGATTAGGAAAATTGTTCCATTGTTTCTATTTTAATAGAAAACCTCAGCAAAGATTTCAAGTATGGATGATTAGATAAATCATGGTATGCTTTAAATCTAAACATAAAAAATAAGAGTTCAACTGGGAGGAAACAGAGCTAAGGTAGCAAGCACTTAGGAAATCTAACAACTTTTTTTTTTTTCAAAGTTTTATTGATAAATAACAACTTTTATTCACCAGCGGAAATCACTATCACAGTAATTTGAAATGCTCTGGAAATGATTGTGAGGGTCAGCTGCATGTACATTTCAGGGCAGTAGTATTCCACCAAACAATACTAAACCTTGACTCTTGAGTTGAAGAAGACAATGTGAATCAATAAAAAGGGACTTCTAGAGAAAATGCCTTTTAATTTCATTCTTGAATAAAACTGACTTTCATAAACTATCTCTTCTTGTCAGGCCATAAATTTTGATATACCTATCTATCAATCAAATGTGATCCAAGAGTACCACATTTATGTGACAAAAAATCTGCAGTTTATCATTGATAACATCATCTAACAAAATAGAATCTAGTTATTGTATTATCTTGAAGAATGGTTAATGCCTTAGATATGCATTAATAATAAAATATGAATATTAAAGTATTGGTCAGAAGGTGGGTGATCAGTTTTGTGCATTCCTTGAAAAGGTGTTTGTAGAATTTTAATAGAGCACATTTAGAATCCATTGACTGCTGATCTGATCTGGTTTGCAGCGTTGGGCAGAGCCAGTAGATGGTGGTCTTAAGTTGCAAGTTGGTTTTACACCAACACCTGTCAGCATGAGAAATAACTATTCCTTTCCAGAAAATACCCAAATTCCTTTTCTGTTCATCAGCTGCTATGAATTGGAAGAATATGCCTCATGAGCAGGAGTGCTTTCTGACATGGCCTGTTAATTGTTTATCTTTCAAAGGTACCCTTCTCTTAAAAACACATGCACATACACAAATTCATGACAGCTTAAAATTATGTTGTGTTTTATCAGATCTTTATACATTGTTTGTTTTCTCTCCAAACACACAAGACAATTTGAATTTCCAAATTCAAATTCTGTCTGTTGGAATTCTGAAAAAAATTAAGACCAAATGCTAAGCTGACATAACCAAATAAGATGTCTACTTAACATGCTATTGTTAAGTACACTTTAGAGATTCAATTGCAAGAGTATTACAATCTCTTGTAATTATCCAGACTGAGTAGAATTAAAGCCTTTGGAAATTAATTTTGAGTTGAAATATTAAATTAAGTAGAATGTTTTATCATAATGGCATAATTTAAAACTAACTAAAAATAGCATTAATAATAATCATGATAACTCTCCTTTCATTAAAAGAAGCGATTTAGCACTAAATTATTAAGTGATCAAATTTACAGTGCCCAAGTTAGTAAAGATTTTGTAGTAGTGTAAATCATGTGACATGATTTCTGTCCATTGACTATAGCAAATTAGTCACTATAGTAAATTTCAGAGGATGTTAATAATGCAAATACTTCAGAGTAGGAAGCTTCATTAGACTGATACTGCATCTATTCTTGGACAGTCAAATATTTAATTTTTTTTTTCTTCTCAAGAGTATATTATACAACTGCCATGGATAGCAGAGACAGAAAATAACCTGAACAAAAGAAAAGGGTAAGCCTTTTATTTTTATATGTCTATGATTTATGAAAAGTGATTTCTGCTTTCCAACATTAACTTTCATCTTCCTTTTATTCATTTTCTGACTTTACCCTGAAATTGTACTGTTCTAAGCAGAATATATATTGTCCATTTTCTCAGATCAATTCAATTTAATAGGAACCTATCAATTCCAAATGTCAAGAAATTATTTGTTTTTAAACTTATATAAAATTATATATGCACACATGATTTTGTTCAAAGTAGAATTATCTGTATTACTATGCAAGTTGTGAAATGGACATGCCACCTGAAATAGACGGCAAATACATGCCTGCCTCTGGAGCAGTGAAGGAGACTGGTGCTGGGTGGGGGAAGGACTTTCTTTGTTTTACATGTGTTATATGTGTCTTTTTAAATATATATATATGGCATTATAGGCATGTGCCACCACACCCAGTCTCCGTGGCTGGAGACTGAACCCCACTCTCTGGGCCTCCTAAGTAGGCACTTAGTCTGCTGAGCTATTTTGCCAGCCCTGTATGTGTCTTAAGGAAAGGTTTGTTTGTTTGTTTTTTTTAATTGTTGTTGTTTTTTAAGAAAAAAGGTTCTAAAGTATATGATTTAATGCCTTCCATGGATATGAGTTTTAGTATCTGGCCCATATTTTAGAAGTTATCATATCTTAGAATCCCCAAAGTCATGTGAAGTTATAGTTGATTGGTACATGCATAAAAATGTGACTCACTGAAATAACTCTTCAACATTCTAATTCTTTCCTAGCTTAATAACAATGTCTATGGGAGGGTTATGGTACCAAAAATATGAATTATGACCCTCTAGTACATCTTAGAGGTTTTGGAAACTGGAAAAACATTCTCCTCACCAAATTCACCATTATGGACAAATTTTGGGGGAATGTTAAGGTGATTTAGAACAAGAATATTCATTTAGAATAAACTAGTCATTGGTTATTTTTCTTTTACATATTAACATTTTGACCATTGAATTTACCTATCTTTGTCCTGAAATGATTTTTGGCATAAGGGACTACATCTTGCTGTGAAATAGCATTCTTAAAAATATAGCTCGACTAGATATGGTTTGAAGCCCACAACCCTTTACCACAGAGCCATGAGGAGTCATTCGTAAGAGACAAGTTAGTAATAGTCACACAATCTTGGTCTATTTAGCAAATTCATGGAACTTTATCAGTGCTATGTGAATTACAACAACTCAGATGCCATTCTATAGCTTCAAATTCACTATAGTTTAAGATAAATGTGTACACAGATTCTGATAATATTCACTCAACAGCTAGATATTCATTCAGTAGAGCGCCACAGAAGTCACATAGAGACACTTAACTAGACTCAGGAGTCAGACATCTAAAAACAGCCATCGACTCATTAGTATTGTCTCGGTAATTCCTTTGGCTTTTATATAACTCAGGAAATAGGAAATCATAACATCATAAATAGTGTTAATCTAAACCTAGCAGTGTAGCCAGAGCAATTTTAAGCCAATCATTTTTCATTAGGCTAATGCTAGTAAAGTTTCTTCTTCAGATAACTTTTTTTTCTTTTCATTTTTCTTCTTTTGACTATTCAGTGGCCAATGAGGTGTAATAAGTTTCAGCAAATTGGGGCTGAAGTCTCTTAGGTTAGCTTTATTCTTTGCTGTAAATCACAGCAGCTTTGTAAGTGCTTCATACAGCTCCTGAATCAAATAATGTCAGACCTGAATTTTCCTGTTCAAGCTTAAGGACTGGGGGGGGTCAGGGGGAAAGAGAGACAGAGACACAGAGACACAGAGAGAGACAGACACAGAGAGACAGGGAGAGACAGAGATACAGAGACAGAGAAAGAGACAGACATACAAAGAGACAGAGACACAGAGAGAAACAGATACAGAGAGAGATAGAGACACAGAAACACACAGAGAGAGACAGAGAGACAGAGACAGAATGATACAGAGACGGAGAGAGTGGGAGAGAGGGGGTAGGGAGAGAGAGAGAGAGAGAGAGAGAGAGAGAGAGAGAGAGAGAGAGAGAGAGAGAGAGACTTCCTTGAAATGAAGAACAAAACAGTAATTCTCAGATTGCTAAGCTGATTTACATTTTAACTGTTGAGAAGCTGAAGTAGAAACTAAACAGAACAGAACCATAATAAACTAGCATCTTCTCTCACTTTTTCTTATTACAGATTATGATTTTACAAATTACTAAAATTTAAAATTTCATTCTCTGTGTTGTCTTTGGTTAACATTAGACTTTGGAGTTTATATTCTATTCAGGCTCAAAGCCATAAGCCGTGACTTAAATTACTTGCTTTTCTCCTGTCTTACTGAAGCTCAGGAGAGCTGTTTTTGCAACAGGAAGATGCCTTTTCCCCTCAGGACAAGTGGCCATAAGAAGGATCGTGGTGTGGAAGTAGCCCTTCCTGCAGCAACTGTCTATGGGTCACCGAATGTGAAGTTTTGTGCTGTTTTCCTGCTTTCTTCATTGACAGTTCATTATAAAATGCAGGAAGCTCCCTTCTGCCTGACTAGATTAGCAAAAACAGACAAGTAATTAATACATAAAGTAGCAAATATGAAATATTACTCTGTGCAGAGGCATTTCACACTTCACTGATTTCATGAGTAGGCCAGAGGTGCCAGAACAGTAATTAATATGTTGTAAGGGAAAAATTCTTATGCAAGGTCAGCAGCATCTGAAGACTTTACTGAGAAGGGGCATTAAAAGGTATTCTGAAAGTATTTCTTGATAGAGTTTTAAATTGTTTTAAGTGATCATTTGAAGAAATACACAGATTTTCTATAAGAAAATAGTAGGAATTTTTTATCTGTAGGGAAAGTATACCTAAATATACAAACAGAATGGCTAGCAATATATGACATTTTGGGGAAAATCTAAATAGAGTACGTGGATAAATATGTGTGGATTTATTTGTGGGTATATGGATGTCATTATTTACAATTCTGAATTTTTAGTGAAACAGTGAAATTTAAATTTCAAGCAATTCAGTTTATATTATTTAAAAACTGCTAATACATATGTTAAAAATAACTTGTTTTACAAGAGCAAAACCCAAGATCACCCATAATCTGCTATACTAATATAAAGCTGTTAATGTTTAGGTGAATATTCTTTTAATAGTTTTTCCCATGAAAAGTTTTTAAAGGTAATACTGTTTGTCAGTGGGCTTTTTCGCTTATGAAGTCATTTCCGTAGGTTGTCCTTATTTTTCCACTATATTTTTAATGACTACATAATGCTCCACTAGCTGTTCCCCAGTGTATGCAAGCAGGCTCCTGTGGAAAGGCACATGGAGGGTTTCCAGTTGTTTACAGGCTGCGGTGAGCATCCGGAGCCACCCTGACCACACCCCCGGACACATCTCTAGGAACGGAATTCTGATCGCTTGAATACACGCAGCCAGAAAACTCATCTCAGGAGGGCCCTACAGGAAGTGCATCAGTTTACTGCAAAATGGCCTCTGTTTCAAACTCACTCTCAGCTGTGGTTGGAAAGCTTTCTCTACTCTCACAGCATGTTGTAAGCAATGGATTTCAGGATGAACTAAAGACAGTTGAGATGAAAGCTCTGGAAAGAATGGTAAAGCAAGATATTTCTAATAATTATCTTACGATCACAATAAGCAGGATCACTAAGCACTGTATTTCTGCCTCAAATTTAAAAAAAGGGGCCGGGGAGATGGCTCAATAGAATAAGTGCTTGCCTGGCAAGCACAAGGGTCTGAGTTCAATCCCTGGTTCTGAAAAAAAAGAAAAAAAAAAGTAAAACAAATGGAGTATTTACTGGGTGTCATATGTCAGTGACAGCTTGCAGCAGTTCCATGTTATTATCTTCTTTAGCTTGAAAATTACTCCTGAATTACAGTGCTTTATGTTTCTTCTAAAGATGAGAAAGCTGACTCAATTTGTGAATTGTTCAAAATTACACAGCTAACTGGTAGGGAGCAGGGATTTGAATTTAGAATGGTCTGATTAATAAGACCTTATTTCACCTACAGAAAAGATCTTTTTTTTTTTTTTTTTTTAAATTCAAGGTCTTGCTACGCAGTTCAGATTGGTAGTGATCCTCTTGTCTCAGCCGGCCTAGTGCTGGAATTACAGGTGTGTGCCACTACTCCAGGTTCTGGAGGTGGCACAGCACACCTGGGGTTCAGGGCCTGGCATGGCATGTAGCACCAAGGATCAAACTCAGGACCTTGTGCTTGCCAGGCAGGCACTTATGCTACTGAGCTATCTCACAAGCCCCAGAAAAGATCTTAAACTTGTGGTCTGGCAAACATTGAACTTTACAAGAACAGACAGTAGCTTATTTGTATGTTTGCAACACTCACCATTTATCTCAACGTATTGTCGTCTGGGATTATCATTGAAACTACCTGCTTGGATAAACTACAGGCTTTCAGGAACATGGGGAGCTGTGGCTCTCATTTCTTAAACAGGAGGTGTTAGGAATGCTACTGTGTTGGGCACCAGAGGTTCACATCCCTTCGCAGTGCATACGGCGTTATGCTCTGATTCTGGACTGGAGGAGCATGGCCTCTTTATGGCGTGTTTCTCTGGTGACTTGGTTGTGGAAGAGCTAGGATGGGGAAATGGAAAGACTGCTGCAGACAGTCTCTAGCTCACATGCAACGGGACTTGTGCAGGGAAGGGAAGGGGGTGCGCCCCATTCTGGATATGGAGCTCAACTATAGGCCAGAAACTGGCCTGCTGTGGCATTCAGAAAGCACACTGAGTGTCTGTCCTGCTCATTAGGAATCTTTATCCTTTCCTCTCCCTCTGCTCCCTCTCTCATCAGCAGGCTAAAGAGAGAATACAACTCTCACTTAAGCTTGGGGCTTTTTGGCACAGAGCTTGATTGTCTCAGTTTCCTCTTGGCAGATTTAAATTGTTAGAGAAATGAAACTCGTTTGAAAACAGTAGGCCCTGGCAGGCGCTCTCCCAGGCATTGCCCAGGACTCTGGGAACAGTTGTTGACTTGCTGCCTGGCATTTGTCTAGTTGGGTTTGATCATAGTCTTAGATCCCATATGGTAAGAAATAATATGGCTTTCAAAGTGGGGGTATTTATGATTGTGGAGATTGAGGTCAGAAGGAGAGAGGTTGCTGCCTGTGGAGTTTGTAAATTTTTACAGTGAAATTAAGATTTAATGAGCTGGACATGGTGGTGCACACCTGAAATCCCAGCACTAGGGAGGCTGAGGCAGGACGATTATAGCAAGTTCAAATCCAGCCTGGGCTACAAAGTGAGCTCAAGGCCAGCCTGAGCTGCATATTGAGACCGTGTCTCAAAAGACCTAAATAAATAAATAAATAAATTCTCTTATTTTCCTATTTGAATGAAAATAGAGCAAAACTCAAAACATACCTTTTCCCCTCCAAATGTAAATGTTTCTTCTCCTTAATTTCTAAATGTTTCTAGCACTATAGAAATGAGATGTCACTGACAACTGCAGGGTGTGGTGAAAGCCACCTGTCACCCCAGCCCTCCCAGGGGGGATCACAGGTTCAGGCCAAGCCTGGGCAACATAACAACTTCATGACACTTTGTCTCAAACCAAAGAATTTAAAAAAGGGCTGGGAATGTAGCTCAGTGTGGCGGGCCTGTACTCAGTCCTCAGTACTGGGGGTGGGGGTGGGGTACTGACAACCAATACGTCAGTGTGGTGTTCTAGGAATTAAAGCATATTCATGTAGATTACTCAGTTATACTTGTTTTTTGTTTTCTTTGCAGGTGCAACATCCCAAAAGAAATCCAGTAGTAGAGATTCACTTATTAGATCTGATGAGACAGGTTCTAACATAGTTTTAATTTTTTCTTTTAATTTTTTAAGAAGCCAGAGTTAATAATTGGTGTAAAGAGACTACAAGACTTCCCCAACACTTGGAATAGTTTATAAAGATGATTAATTTTTAGAATCGATTTCTAGTTAAGTTATATTAGTATTTTGTCACATGATTAAAAATTTCATCTTCTTTTCTAGTCTTTAGAACACTGTGAGAGAAGGGAGGTGAACCCTTAGCAGCCAGAACTGTGAACACAGGGTAGATTTCAGAGCCGCTAAATGACCCTTCAGGTCTCACAAGTAGCCAGTATTTTCAACCAGTTGACTCACATCTTTACTTCAGACCCTCCTGCCCATGATTCTTGGCGTGTGTGTGTGTGTGTGTGAGAGAGAGAAAGAGAGAGAGAGAGAGAGAGAGAGAGAG
>NW_004524744.1:2210511-2243360 GCF_000260255.1 Octodon degus
ACACTGGGGATTCAACCCAGAGTCTTTATGGCTCGAATACAGACTGCTAAATTATAATGGTCCTGATCCAACATGGCAGAATCCCCAAAACAACAGCTTATCTTCCCAATGCCCAATTCCTGCTTGTCCCTCACTCTGGCCCTGGGTACAACTTCCTTTTACCTTTCTCATGTACACAAGGAAACCACACACCAGTCAGCTCCTTGGGTGTCACTGCACCTGCCCCTCAAGCTCCGCCCCTAGCGAAAGTCTGTAAGGTCTCATCTTCCCTGTCTCAGGTCAGCCGACCTTCCCATCTCCCTGACCTTAATTCTCCGTGTCTTCTTGGTTAATAAAGGCTTCTCACTTTTTTATTTCTGCTTCTCTGCCACACTGCCACCATCGCTGATAATAAGACCTAACAGTCTTCACACTGCGCTATGTCCCCTGCCTGTTTCACTTTCTTATTTTGATACAGAGACTCACTAAGTCTGTCTTTCTTCTTGACATGTATTCTCTTATTTTAGAATCTCAAAAAATCAGACACAAGGGCCACTTCCCAGCTTCAACTTCACAGAGAAGAGTACACGCAATGACACACAGAGCGGATCTGTATCTGGTAGTCCAGGGAGTTAAACATGATTGTCACCTGCCATCTCATTATCATGTGATTTTTGACCTGGGCTTACTCATTACACACAAGATTAACCAAGGTTAAGCGGAGCCTAAAACAACATAGACGAAACCAGAGGCAGAGAACCAACATGGGGAGATCTGACAGTTTGTACATCTGTTTCTGACTTTCACAAGGCCTTGTGATGGTGTACAGAGCGCCTGCTGTTGAGTGAAGGATTAAGCCCATTTCAGTTATTGGTGCTTTTTAAGTTTGCAGATGTCAAAAGAACTCCTTCAGTCCTATTCATTTTCAGAGCAAGTTTTTTCCAGATGGGAATTAGAAAGCAAGATTTGATAAAATCTGCTTCTCTATTACTCAGTACAAAAGAATATTACACTATCTCCTTTATTCCTGCTAATCCACTCATTTCAGGTTTGATTTACCTTTTTTGCCTTGATCTAAAAATCTCTGTGGCTTAATAGGATTATATGTTGCTATATTCAGGTTTTGAATGAATCACACTGTATTCATTTTAATATGATTTCTCTGAGTCCAAAGCCAGGATTAACCTGCTGGTTTTTTTAAATAAAAAAAAATTATGTTTAGATTTTAGAGGAAGAGTATTAAAATTCTCAGTTGTCTATTGTTTTTCTTATTTTTAAATAAATATAGAAGTTTTATCTGTTGAATTTTTTAATGAACTAAAGAAAATAGCAAAATTGTAGAGTTTAAAATATTAATACTTATGAGGGGCTGGTGAGATGGCTCAGTGGTCTAAAGCACCTCCTTAGAACAAACTAAAGGCACAGGGACCGCAGTTCAATCCCCCAGCACCACATGCCAGCCAGCACCGCCCCCTGGTGGGCTGAGCTGGCCACACACACACACACACACACACACACACACACATAAAAAAAATAAAATATTAATACTTATGAACACTGTTGTATAAGGAAGAGTGAAACTTTCCTTCACTTTGGGTCTTACCTGACCTCTGTCAATGTCTTGCACAGTTGAGACTATGGAAGTAGAAGGCATTTGAGCCACAAAAAGAGACAGTGAATATTTTTACGTCATGGGTATTGTGTATAAAAATTCTTTTAGGGCTTAAAAATGAAAGGGAGAGACTCAGCTCTTCTTTTTTGTATTGTTGACTTTCTTGGTTCTGCTAAGATGTTAGAGAAAGTTGCTGTAGGGGGTCCTGATATTATTTTAAGAAATAATGGAGGGCTGGTGAGACAGCACAGTGGACTAAGCACCTGCTTTGGCAAGTGCAGGGACCAGGGTTTGGTTTGATCCCTGGTCCATCATGCCCCGCCGGCCCCGCCCCCATGGCTACTGAGCCTGCGAATGAGTCCCGGCATGGGGGCACACACCCATAATTCCAGCACTGAGGAGACTGAAAATAGGAGGATCACTATGAGACTGAGCTGCATAGTGAGACCTTGTACTCAATACATAAAATAGAAAAAAAAAAGAAAAAGAAAAAAATAATGGTATACTATTAGCAAAATCTTAAAAGATGTTTAGAAAATAAGACAGGTACATGTCAACTCTGTTAACTCATATAATAGCTTAGGAAGGTGACAGCAGTATTTTCACGGCAAACTAAGCACACTGAGACATAGAGGCATGAAGAGGATGACTTCTGTGTTGACAACAGAGCTATGCTTTACATGCGAAGTGAGGCTCCAGGCCACGCTTTTAACATGACTCTAGTTTATGGCCACACAGCCTGCTAATAAATTAAACCCAATCAAATGAGAAAAGGATAAAGATGAAATGAGGAAGTGAGTGTACAACTGGCCCATTTTGTTCCTTTCCACAACCACTTCCCCACCTCCTTTGAAACTACTACATACCAGCTGCTGGGCCCACTTTTAGATTTTAAGGAAAGTCCATCTGCAAAGATGTTTAGATTTCAGGCTGTAACTCTTGAGCTTTTTGGACTTATTAGCATACAGTGTCTTTATGGCTTCACCCTGTTTGGACAACATAAATATAAAGAAGAATTCAGTTGTGAAAACTAGACTTAATCAATCAATGTTATGGAGAGTACTGATTTTCCTAAAGGAATGATTAGGGAAGACATAGAAGTTTGTATACATTGCTAAATAGAAACATGAAAAACGCACATTCAGTTGAATTTCAGCAATATGCAAAAGGACATGTTTATAAATACATCTAAATGCAAACCTACAACCATCTTATGCTAAAATAAATTTTACTCAAGCTTGGAGATTTATAATATTCACTAGGAAGGAGCTCCATCTTTTATTTGTAATCTGGTGGCTTTCTTCAAATCTTTCTCTATTATCCTTTTACTTAGTTTGTCTTCCTTCCTTCCTTCCTTCCTTCCTTCCTTCCTTCCTTCCTTCCTTCCTTTTCTTCCTTCCCTTTCTCCCTTCCCTTCCTTTTGTTTCCTCCTTTCCCTTCTTTTCCATCCTTCACTTCTTTTCTTTTCTTTCTTCCTTCCTTCCTTTATCCTTTTTTTCCTTTTTTTGTTATTTTCCTTTCTCTCTCTCTTTCCCTTCTTATTCTTTCTGGTTGTGGAAATCAAAACCAGGGGCTGGAGATATAGCTCAGTAGAATAAGCACTTGCCTGGCAAGTATAAGGGCCTGAGTTCAATTCCTGGTATCTGCCAAAAAAAAAAAAAAAAAAAAAATCAAAACCAGGGTCTTCCACATGCTAGGCAAGCACCCTACCACTGAATATACCCCAGTCCTATAAACAATTTTCTTATAAGGAAATCAACATGCTTACTATTATTAATGAAACAGAATTTTAAACTTAGATTACCTATATGCATTTCAGTATATTTTAAAATAAAAATAAAGCTGAAAAATTATAATCCATAGTTTTCTCAGAATACAGTTTGTTTATTTTTGCTAGTTTTTTTCAACTAGATTCTAAACTCAAGGAAAAAGCTTTTCCTTAACTATTTTATATATTTTATTCCTTAGTCCTTTCCTCACACCATACTGTGACAATTTGGGTGATGTACACCTAACAAATGCTTAGGACATATGATATGTTAATAGATTTGATTGTCTTTTGAAGTTACTTTTATTTTTTAAACAATAAAAGAGCTTAGAAAGAATAAACCAGATACAATTTGAAACAGGTTTCAATGTAAAACAAACATTGGCTTTGAGGCAAACATTTCTTGACTATAAAAAAATAGGGATCTCACTGTTTCTCTCTACTCTTTCTGAAGGGACTCTAAGGTATAAGGAAAAGAAGAGGTGAAGCTGGAATCTGCTTTCTGGCAACGCTCTGCCTTCCAAGCACCGACTGAGCTACGACATACGGTGTGAAATCAGGACAAATGTTCCAAGTCCTAGAAAATGAGCATTTTGTTTAACTCCATCCTGTTCAGGAGATCCTCCTTAAGGGCACAGCCTTCAGGAAGGACTGAGAACGAAGGGACGCTCAGGTTGCTAAACACAGACACAAAACTGCATGATCTTTGACATGAAAGCTGACACTCCTGTGGACACAGCAGTTCTGAGGACCCCCAAGACAATCTATAGTTCAGTTTCAGCACAGAAGGAGGGCCCTCATGAGACAAAAGCAAAACCTCTCAGGCTTTTTTAAAAATTCAAAACATAAAATCTCTAATATTTAACAGTGAGAGTCTGTATTACTCCAGTTTTCCAAGTAAATTAAAAATTTGGAAGTTTCAAGAGTCAGCCCAGTCAGAAAATGTGGAGAGGACAGCAAGAGAGAAAATGTTTGAAATGCTAGACATTCTATGAGTAGTGAAAACAATCAGTTGCAAAAATCTTTCTTGTTCAATCACAAAGTACAGCTTGGAAAAACTAGCCACCCAACAATATGGCATTATGCTTCTCATTATATTTTCTATCTCTTATCTTTGCTAAAATAATGCAAAATTGATTGAATTATTACAACCATGAACATTTGTTGATTTAATATAAAATATATAATTTATTTTTCTGCATCCAGTGTTCTATATCTCTGAGAGATAACATGTCTTTTTTTCTTCTGTATTTTAGGGAAGGGCCTACAGGATGCTCAGGGTCTCACTACTAGATTGGACTTCTAGTGATTCTCCTGTTTACTGCCTCCCAAGTGTTGGGGTTACAGGTGCGCACTACCATGCCCAGTCTCATTCGCTGTCTCAGCACACCCCAGGGCCCAGCATGGCATGCTCTGCCAGGGATCAAACCCAGGTCCTGATTCTTCCTAAGCAGGTGCTTTAATCTGCTGAGCTATCTGGCCGACCCCTTATTTATTTTTGTATTTTAACCCCCGACCCAGTGCCTAGTAACTGAACAGGCAGATTTGAAATCTTTGACACAGAACATTTATTAAACTTTGGAGTGTACTCTTCTTCATTTCATTCTCTGTAGCCAAATCTATATCTTTTTTATCTGGCCAAGAGTACACTGATTTCCCCATTCAACCTACTCGTTTGTTTCTTTTTTTTATATTTTGATTACTTTTTTGGTACATTTTAGATATATATAATGATCACATTCATCACAGGGAGTTTGCACCTGTACATGATACATTCTGGGTTTTCTCTTTTCCCATTCCCCTCCTCTCCCTTCAACTCTTCTCCTTCTCCTTACTTACAAAAGCTTTGTTCCCATTTTCTCAACTTTGAACTGATACTAATTTCAAGTATTGTTTTGAACTTTGCCTTTCATTTCCTTGCTACAAGCCATGACTTCTGAGCTCTTGTGTCTTGCCTTCAAAGCAGTCTATGCCTACTAGTTCATTCTAGTCCTCCCTGCCCACAGCCCTGTATGTGTGCTGAGTACACCAAGCTGTGCTGTTACAAAATGCATAGTGATTTAATATTGATCCCCAACCATAGCTACAGAATTTTCCTTGCCTTCAATGCTTCTGAGATGCACCCTCCCATCTAATTCCCATCAATGATTAATACTGCTGATTCTTTAAGGTGTAGATCAAGTGTCAGCACTTTTAAATAGTGTTCCCCACTTATATCACTTACCTGTAGCCTGCTCCGATTTGAACTCAAATAGTACAGAAACACACGCTGCTTTATACTAAATGCCTTTGCCTTTTCCATCTTCTTACACTCTAAACTTCTTAAGACCAAGGCTTATATGCAGTTTATCTTTTTAAAACCTGACAATGGAAAACACTAGCAAAACCATGGATTTTCTGTAAGATTATCACCAAGTATTCAACATCATTCTTTCTTATGGGGCCTATTTTGAGAAAATTTACTTTCAACTGATCATGAAGCTTTAGAGCATGTAGAAATTGTCATAATGATTTCATTTATCTGCTCTGTTTTACCAGTAAGAAAATGGACATGTGAAGAAGTCAAGACTTTGATGCTAGTGTCTAATTAATCATGTTACTTTAAAAAAATTATTTATTTGGTACAGGGTCTCACTACGCAGCTCAGACTTGTAGTGATCCTCCTGTGTCCGCTTTCCCAGTGCTGGGATTACAAGCCTGTGCTACGACATCCTCTGGGACGGCATGCCTGGGGTTCTGGGGCCAACATGGCATGTGGTACTAGGGATCAAACTCGGGTCTTTGAGCTTATCAAGCAGATGCTTAGACCACTGAGCTATCTCCCCAGCCCTTCCTGCTGCTTTTGACTAACAATGAACCCTTTGCTTTCTATAATGTTGCTTCATTACAATTCTGAAAGATGGAGAAATTTGCTAATAGGAGGAAAAAGGATCTTCGAAGTTTCCAGATGATCTCAGGCTATGTTTTCCTAGATCCTTCAGTAATTTGTTTAGCAGAGAAACTAAAAAGCTTGTAGAAGTATTAATACTTCACTATTCTTGACACTTTTTATTAATGACTTTTTAGAGATCAGCTCTAAAATCACTCCATGTTAAATCCTGACTTGTACTTTAATTTTCTTGATATCAGTTATGTATTAAATGACAATTCCCCTCACTACCATAAACATACAATCAAAAATGTAAAAACTGTCGGAAATGTTGAGTACATATTATTTCCCATTTTATGGATAAATAATTTCAAAGGAAACAAATCTTTCAGTGTTATGCTTGTGAGCTTACCAGGTCAATGGCTTGGAGGGACCTTGTTCTGAGAGGGTAGATCAGAATCCGGAACATTCTGCATTCTCAGGTAATGACAGTTCCAACCTCTTGGTATAACTCTGAAACATCCTGGAGACAATTTTGTTAGCAATGAAGCCTGCAAATGACAAGGACTAATAAGTCTGAAGTCAGTGCTGTAGAACCAGCCACCATGGCTAATGAGCCATAGCCTGCCCTGGTTCGGCTTGGTTTCCTCACTCATTTCCAGGTGAAATCATGTCCAGACATACTACTTACTAGTGGCTGCCTGCTGTACCAACGAGACACGGATGCCCTGTGGAATGAGTACTCCCAGGCACTGAAAAAGTAAAATGATTTTGAGAAGCTGCCACGGTGACATGCAATGATACTGAAAAATTCTTCTTCTGAAGGGGGTAAACAGGCGATATTTTTCAAAGATGGTGGACAAAACTCATGCCCATATTTGTATAGGAGAAAAGGAAATGGCCACAGGGGAGCATGACAATGAAATTTGATTTTATATTTGCTATATAACATACTCAACATGTTTCAGCCTATACAGCTTTTGTTGGGGGTGGGGTAGAATTAATTTAATCAAATTAAAGCCCATACTTCTCAAACTGATAATTTAAGGTGCCGTCACAATCTGGCCACTAAGTGCCACTGCTGCCACTTCCTCCTTTTATGTCTCACCTGTTTCACCCCTCCGAGCTCCTTGGTTGCAAAAAGCTGATTCAACAAAAATTTTAAAAGTGTGTTGTGTCTACTATATGTTTGGAAGTTTTGTAGGAACTGTTGAAGAAAAGAAGAGGAAGAGGCATTTCTTCTGTCATTAAATCATTGGAAAGCTAAGGGGAAAGTAGCATGCACATCGATATTCTCTTAGTCTGGGTAATGTATGATGAGAGGAGACTCATGTTGGTTTTTGTTCCTGGAGACTGAAAAGTCCAAGGTTAAGTAGCTGCATCTGTGGAGGTCCTCGGACTTCAGATAATGGTGGAAAGGGGAAGGGCAGAGTGGTATGCACAAAAGACACAAAGCACAAGGGATCTCCTTACTTCGTAACAGCCCATTCTCAGGGTAAGTAATCCAGGTCCCAGAAAACTCAGTCACACATGAGAAACATTGATTGTTTACGAAAGCTCCACCCCTGTGACTCGGGCACCTTCCATGTGGTACTTTGTATGCTGAGGAATTATATTTTCAACATTTGAATTTTTGTAGGACACATTGAAACTGTAGAAAATATAAAGTACACTAAGCAGTGGAGAAATCACCGCAAATTTCGGTTAGATGAAGAAATGAGTGTCTAAGTTGGTATTTTTAATTTATTTGGAGTCTCTAAAAGGTTTTAAACAGTGAATGGCTAATCAGAACAGGGGTAGGGATTATAAAGAATAAATCAGAAAGGCAGATATTAAGATAAGGGATGCTATAGTTTAAGAATATTATTACAGAAGTTTAGGTTGGGTGAGAGATGGCCTGAAAAGTAAGGGATTGAGCTGACCGTGGTGGTATACACCAGTAATCCCAGCACTTGGGAGGCTGAGGCAGGAGAATCATAGCAAGTTCAAGTCCAGTCAGGACTACTAAGTGAGCTCCAGGCCAGCCTGAACTGCATAGCAAGACCCTGTTTTTAAAAAAAAAAAAGATAACCCCCAAAACATAACATTAAATGTGTATTTTACTGGTTAAGCATGTGAACTACAGGGCCAGGCATGGATGTACACCCTATCTCTGACATGTATTAGCTTTAGCAGCATAAATGAATTAATAAAGTGATCTGTGCATCAGCACGCTCGTCTAGTCTATCTTGCCACCTGGTCAGAAATGTGTTTTAGTTTATACATAATAATCTTTATGCCTGACACAGAGCAAGCAGTCAGTAAATATTTAATATTATTATGGATGAGCTTTAAGGCAGGTGGCTGGAGAAGTTGGTCAGAATAACCAACCCCCCAATTTATTTATAATATTTCTTTCCACTTGCCTTTCTGTCTCAATGAAGGAAATCTGCCCACCTCACAGCACTTCTATCACGAAGTTTCTTACACACTGTGTGTGCAGTGATGTCCTCTGCCTCTGACTTCCTAAAATACTGATTATCTGTACTATCACTTATGACATTTATATACTCTATGCTGTTCAGTATTTCCTTTAATTACTTGATATTCCAAGGTACTGGTGTTCTTCTTATGTTGCTTCATATCTATCATAGCAACTTGCACCTTTGACCATGATGAAAATTCATTCAGTGCTGGGGAGATAGCCTGGTGGTCTAAGCGCCTGCCTGGCAAGTGCAAGGACCCGGGTTTGATCCCTGGCATCGCATGCCATGCTGGCCCTAGAACCCTAGGTGCACAGTTCCAGCCACTGAAAGTGGGCATGGTGGCACATGCCTATAATCCTAGTGCTGGGGAGGCTGAGACAGGAAGATCACTATGAGTCAGCTGCTTAAACCCTGTACCAAATAAACAAATATGTGATTTAAAACAAAAAATCAAATTTATTGTCTAATGTCAGCTCCTCTGTTTTAACTTTCTCAGTGCTGAGACACAGTCTCCAACATCCATGACTTAAAAGAGAAGACCCATTTGCTCAGTTTTACTTCTATAGTTAGCTAACTCCTGGGCACAGACACCATGGTTAAGAGGCGTGGCAGAGGAAAGGCTGCTCAGTTCATGGCTGTAACCTGTGTGTAAGCATTCAAATAAATTGTAATGTAGACTAAGCAGAGGAAGCAACATCACCTTAGCTTATTTCTTGGTGCTAGAATGTTCTTCTAGGTCCCAAGCTTGAAGCCTTATAGCAGTTAATAAATGAAAACTCCTCTTGGGACATGGCGCGGTGACAAACAGTGGAAAGGCTACAAAGCTTGCACATGGGCTCGGGGACACCAGTGAGGCCAAGCCAACTGGGGATTGATGTGAAGTACCATTTCGTAACTCACAATTAATACTTGAATTTTATTTAACTTTGTAAGGAAAAGATACTTTTTTTCAACAGAAGCTAATTTTCATTCCACAGTTTACTACATTCTAAAATAAGATGATCAAAATTATTTTGTCTGGAATAGAAGGCAGTCTTTCTTGAAGGAAATGTGAATGTCTCTGAGAAATGGCAGATGCTTCTGTAATGGAACTAGAGAAAAATAAGACTGACTGAGCTAATTTCCTCTCACTCTACTGAGTTAGTTTATTTTGGCCTTATATTAGTAAAACTGCATATGTAATTTCATAAAACAACATATGGAATCCGTTGAGAGTATGTATGTGCATGTAGGCTACAAGGGCATCAGAAGAATTGTGCCATAAAGGATGCATATTTAATACAGATTGATACCCTATATTGAAGAGGATGTTTTAAAATTATATTGTAGCTATCTGCTTTTAATAACTTCAATTATGAATTTTTCATAGAGATCTAAACTTTTCTCTTTCAAAGATCTAAATCTTATCTTCTTTAATATTCCCAAATGTATTGACTATTTGGTGAAAAGTACTCCTAGAATTGTTACAGAAAGAAAATACAATGGACTTATCCCTGTCTAGTTTGGGTTGCAGATGCAAAAGCTTACAAAACAACAAAAAGGGTAGTAGGCAAAATGAGAAAAGGCAGTTCAGACTCAGAACATTCCCCCAGATGCTCAGGCACTCAGAGCAGGACATTTGAGGATCGTGGTGTGCAATACTCAGTCATGAATTAACATACTGATGTATTTATAGGTGTGAGGAAGTGGGACCAGTAGGTATTATCTAGAGGCATTGCCTGAAAGCTTCTATCTCCTTCCTCTGCTCTTCCTACCCTCTCTGCTTCCTGGCATCATGATGTGGCAGCTTTACTTCGGTCTCTTCCACCATGCTGTGTCTACGCTGGAGCCAGCCAACCATGCAGGTGGAAACTGAGCCAAAGTAAACCTCTCTACTGGACACTGTGTGCCTGTACTGGGAAAGTGACCAAGACACTGACTAACCCTCAAGTCACAAACTTTAAGTGTATTTTCTGTAAAAACATTCAACTGCGTCATAACAGTCTCATTTTACTGTGACAATGCAGGTTGAGATTATATGTGTATTTAACATATGTATCTTTTCTGGATAGTGTGTTATTTGTATTGTATTACATATGTCCATAGCATGTATATTTCGTATACCACATCTATAGCATTGACTGTCTCCCCATTTATACACTTGCATGTAACATGACCTAAAGAAGAAATTGCTTGCCTGTCACATGATCTTTCTGTCCTTACAAAAGGAAGCACAGAGCAGTATGGATGACCCAACTTCAACCACAATGGAGAGGAATAACTTTGGGAATCAGAGGGCTACAAGACAGCTGTAGAGTTTCTTTTATAGCCTGAAATGCTCATCCCTGGATTATTACCTAAGAAAGAACTAAAGCATTTATTTATTTTTGCCATTGAATTTTAGCATCTTTTTATTATGGTACTTAAAACACACTAAAAGCAATATATTTGTCACCTTGCCCTTTCCATGTATTGCTTTCAGTTTTATTTCCATATGCCTTTTCTCTCCTATTCTCTCAAAGCTTTCTTTTGCATGTACCTTCCAATGGAGGTAATATTTTTAAAAAAGCATGTAAGACATATCTCTAATAGAGAAAGAAGCAATATATGAGGTAAAATTTTAGATTCATTTTTACTTCTGACAATGGTCATTGGAAAAACATTACAAATCACTCACTTGGCTCAAAACCTCAAATATATATATATTTGGTACAGGGTCTCACTATGTAGCTTGGACTCATTAGTGATCCTCCTGTTTTTAGCCTCCCCAGCAGTAGGATTATAGGCATGCGCCACCATGCCCTGTCTTGGTGGCTGGCTCAGTGCACCTGGGGCCCAGCTGGCATGACATGTGATGTCGGGGATTAAACCTGGTCCCTTTGCTTGCCTAAGCAGGTACTTAGTCTGCTGAGCTATCTCACTGGGCCTTCAAAACCTATTTTCAGATTTGAGTCTGATAATTTCTCAAACTCTGTCCACCACGGTGATGATGATCCTGACAGACAGTGAGTTAGGATTCAATATTGAGGGAAATGAGAAAGAGTGCAGAAGAAGCTTGCTGTTTCATCCCTACTTGTGAAAACGTGAAGCTCCCTGGAGCAGATGCGCTGTAATCTGACTGGAGACAAAACACACATGGATAACCTAAGTCATTAATACTTCAATCATTGCTTTTTGGACAAAATTTAAGTAGTATTCTTTTGGCTTGAATAATAGATGTTATCTCTCTTTCACACTCATGTACTTCTAAAAATTAGAATAAGTTAGCAGATTTTCATAGAGACAAAAAAGCCTTCTATGAACTTTTTCATTTTAAGGAACAAAAATGGTTAGATTGTGTCATTCTCCTATTGGCCAGATGGAGAAAAAAACTCTCCAGACCCTTTCTGGCCTTGCCTCTTTATATCATACTTTTGTTTTTAACATGATTGTTTTATTGCTAAAAACAAAACACAACAAAAAAACAAAACAAAAACCTCTTTTTTAGCTGTTTGGTTTTAACTTTTACATGCTTCCTGGTATATTTTTCTTAGAGTTCTTCATCTGCTCTTTATTTTGTTTTGTTTTTGCATCTCTTTTGTATTTTAATTATTAGCATACTTAGGTTGAATTATTTGCATATTTCAATTACATTACAATTGAGATTATTATCTACTTAGCACAATTATTTTCTGAGCTTATTTACAACTTTGACATCTGTAGATAGTAATTTTAATGAAAAATATGTTTCACAGAGGAAGCTCAATTAAGTATAAGCAATTTTTGTTGTTGTTCGGAACTGGGGATTGAACTCAGACCCTTGTGCTTGCCAGGGAATTTTTTATTTTATGTTTATTTAGTTGTTGTTTTTTTTTTTTTTTTGTTTCTTGAGCCAGGATCTCACTATGCAGCCAGAAAGGCCTTGAACTCACAGTAAACCTCCTGTCTCAGCCTTCCTAGTGCAGAATTACAGGCTTGTGCTACCATGACCAGCTGAGAAGCAGAAATTTTAATTATATTCCTCACAAAATATAATTTTTGAGAAAGTTTCATAAAATTTCATTAAAAATTTGAAATAACAGAATTTTAAGACATATTCTTCAAAAAAAAGTCAGTGAAAGGGCCGGCCAAATAGCTCAGTGGTTAATCAAGCAGGCGCAGGAGCCAAGGTTTTGATCCCCAGGCCTGTCATGCTGGCCCCGCCCCAGGGCAAGGTGAGAAGGCAATTGAGAGTGGGCGTGGTGGTGCACAGCGCACGCCTATAATCTCAGCTCTTGGGAGGCTGTAAACAGGTGGACCACTATGAGTCCAATCTAGTAAGAGACCCTGAACACCCTGTAGACCCTTCCTTAAAATACAGAAAAAAAGTCAGTGATATGATAGGGACTGATTGATTCAGCATCTAAGTATGAACCAATAATAAGTACCTTTTAGTATTTGGAAAATTCAGATAGATATTATATATCTTTATATTTATAGCAAGAATTTAATTTTGAAGTTATTAAATAGAAATATTTTATTGAATGTCCAAAATAATAAAGCATGAGCCAATATATATATTTTGAAGAAGTGTATAATTTTGGCTACTTGTAGTACCCCATCTCATCCTCAAAAGTAACCTGGCTTGGGGTTCTTAAGTGGTCATACTCTCATGATGTTTTGTGTGTATACTCAACATAATAACAGAACCTCACCAATAACAGAGAAGGGCTGCGGTTTTTTGTTATTTTTTTTTTAGGAGACAACCCCCCCCAATAAAAACAATGGAAAATTTCAAAACAAGATGAAAGGAAATTAACAATGGCAATTATATCACATATTGGTATCTTCAAAGTAGTTGCTCAGATCACCAGCACAGGCAGCAAAACTGATCAAATGTAAGCACTAACTATTCCTTTCAATGAATAGATAGTACAATTATCTTCGCTACCTTGTGTGTGTGTGTGTGTGTGTGTGTGTGTGTGTGTGTGTGTGTATATATATATATATATGTATATTGGTTTTAAGTCTGACACAAAACTTCTCCTGAACACCTCACTTTATTGTAGCACGTACAAGGCAAAGTAGTCTGTCAATAACAAGTCACAAAATTAGGAGGCCAGGCCTCCAGAAACAATTGAGTGGAATAAAGTGGTGCCCCTCAACCCCCTCTTGAATAGGTTCTCATCTTCCACAGCTGCAATAAGAAACTCACCAGATTGGCAGTGGTCCTTCATCAGTAGCTATCTCTCTTCCTGAGCTAAACCTTTCCTCAGGATGTCCTTTGGTTGCTCAAGCAGGGAGCTCTGTAGGACTGATACGTCTTTTCTGGATCATCTCTGACACAATACTAGAGATATTTCCACAAGAATTTGTCTTCAAACAGAAAGTCCTACTCCACTATGAGTGCAAATGAGATAGTGATAAGTAGGATAGAGTATTTCACATACATCTTAAAGATCTGTCCAAGGAATATTAGAAAGAAGGGCTGCTTTATGCCTTTTCTCCTTATGTTTTCTATATTTTCCAAAGTAAAACATCGCAACTGATAAGGTCATGTAATCAGTTCATGTGGTTGTTCTGAGATCTAGGAGCATGGTTTTCATTTAGTAGTTTTGTGAGTCCAAAATGTCCCATTTCACTAGAAAGATTGTTCATTTCCTCTAGAAAGGCCTGCATGGATCCAACAGAGCACTCTTACTGGGCGGTGTGCCACAAATACTTATTGAGTGACTTCTTGGTCCTCAAAGACTTCATTTCACTTTCTGTTCTCATGTGATAGAAGGCACAGATAGGGCAGCTTTTCACAAAAAACACCCAAGATGATGCCATCCTATCACTTTACCAATTTTTTCTAAGGACGCATAATGGGAGACAACGTTTGGGAAAGGAACATCATCTGGAACTGTCATCTTTAATAAGAGGATCTCAAACTTGGTGTGTTTTCCTCATTTTCTAGGAGTACTGAAAGAATCAAATGGCTTAACACAATAATCCTTGAAACTAGTTTCCCTAGCTTCTGCTCCCCTCCCCCAGTAACTGCTATGTTGTTCTTTTTGATGTCACCTTTCAAATCAATTAACAGATACTACTTATATGACTACTTCTTCAAAGTTAACCCCTTGATAAAAACAGATGTTTCTATGGAAACATGCTTTCTTGCTTGCTTCATGAAGCTCTGGCAAGCCTTTCTCCAGACATGTCACATTTTGCTCTTCTTAATACAGAAGATTTGATAGAAACATATTCACAGCCAAAGCTATACAATTACAGAAACACTGAATTCCACATGATTGCTGAAAAGCAGGATGCTTACACTGTGTGTCTGAATTTTGTCTGTGCAAGGTACAGATGATTTAATTTTGAGCATCACTATCTTTATTCGTTTTTTACTTTTAAACTAGAAAGAGAAATATACCGTATTAGTTTGCTGGTTCTGCAGTAACAAAGTACTACATCTATGCGACTTAAGCAAAAGAAACCTATCCTCTCCTAGGTTCTGGATGCTACAAGCCTAGGAGAGATGGGGGCATCAGAGAACTGTTTTTTTCCCCTAAGGCCTTGTTCCTCTGCTTAGAGATGGCCACTTTTCTCTGCAGCTTCAGACACTCTTCTTTTTCCATAGGTATCAGTGTCCTAGTTTTCTGTTCTTGAAAGAATACCATTTATATCAGGTAAGAGCCCATCCTAGTGATCTATTTTAAATTAATCACTTCTTTTACGAGTCCCTATCTCCATGGCTCAGTGGAATAAGCACTTCCCTGGCAAGCGCAAGGGCCTGAGTTCAGTCCCCTGTTCCGCCAAAAATAAAAATAAAAATAAAAATAAAAAAGAGTCCCTATCTCCAAACATAGTCACCTATGATCACCTTCTATAATAGTGGGGGTTAGAACAACAACATGAATTTGAGAGGGGACATTATTCAGCCTGTAACACAAGCCATGCCTATTGCTTTTTATTTTTAATAACAGTATTCTAAAATTGACATTCTCTTTTTTATCCTTTAAAAATAGAACATGTTTAATACCATAGAACATCTACATAGGTAAGTATAAATCATGTTGGCATTTTAATTTCCTATCTGGGAACCTTGTTTCCATGTACAAGTGCTGAGGGATCTGGAAAGACTTTTTTCATTATTGCTCTTCTTATGAAAACAGCTGTTCAATGAGCACAGCATATTTTGTTACCTCATCAAGAGGCAGAGGAAGATTATGTTGTGATCAACTTTTGTCTGGCTATCATGCTTTTCTCATTGTTTGAAACCAGCGATTGATTTAATAGATCTAATCCAGGGCAGTTACTCATCCTGATACTTGCCAACTCAAACTTCAAGTTATTTATGTAAATGATGGTTTATATGCCTTCCATGCAGATAAATCCAAGCTGACAGAACTGTTTAAGAGATGAGTGTGCTCCCAATTGGGATTACCGTCACAGCATTTATCTATCTCAACTTTCATGGTGACTTCACTGGCAAACTGGGAGCTTCGAAGAATAAGAAGATGAGAGATGATTATGAGAATATATTTTCTACTCTGAAGGTAATATTCTGACGTTTCAGAGGACTATACATCTAGTCAGTTGTTGAAACACAAAACAAAACAGTTTGGAGAACAGATAATCTATCTTTGAAAAATTACAAACACCTCTCAACCTTAGGAAGAATCTTAAATTAGAATAATTCTGATAAACCCAGATTTTAGAAAAGTGGTTTTGTTTTGTGGTTTTCAGAAGATCCAAAGGTTACATGTGATTTCTGGTTCGAAAATGATGGAGTGATTACCATGATTTCCCCTCCTCTTTTGTAAGAAATCATTCAAAATCCAAAAAAGAATGAAAATAAAGTAACATAAACTTGATCTCTGGTAGAACTGAACAATACACAAAACCTCAAAACAATAACAAAATAAGGAAAAGTATATGGCACATAGGACTGATTAATAATAAGGAATAATTGTCCACAGTCACTTTTAATTATAATAGGCTAGGATGATCTAAAGAAGAAATTCTATTTTATTGATATATTTCTAAAGCAGTCCATTCAGTTTTTACAATGGGAAGGGCATCAGCATTCTGTATTAGGAATATCCTAATAAGGTTTCTGTATGTGCAAATAATACAGAATGTTCTCATTTCTAATTTGGTAACTATACCCCAATGTAACCCCTGTGGATGTGAAATTGTACAGGGGATACACCAAGATAATTATTTTACAAAGGAAAACTAGTGCTCTTTCAGGCCATATAACCTTTTAAAAAATAAAAATGAAAAGAAAAAAAAAAACTTAATATGTGCTTGCAAAACAATTGCAGTCATTTTCCTGGCTGAAGACTAAATTATTGTGCATTATAGCATGCGTTTCTATGATAAGTAGATTACTATAGATCATTTCAAGAGGAGGTAGAGGGAAGATTACACTAACATTAGCCTCTCTGGTATTTGAAGGCTGTAAATTTCGTTAAATGATAGATGCAAAGATGGAAGACAGATGGGTAGAGGAAAAGACAGAATCAGATACTAGATGAGTTAGTGCTGCAGGCCTGTGCTTCAGGGCTGTCTCATTACCACCAGACAAGCAAGCATCAATGTCCCCACATCCCCCATTCCCTCCCCCTGGAACACACCGATTTATATGAAAATTAAGATTACAAATTAAAGCCTGGCTATCCTGGAGTTTTCCAGTTCATCAGCCATCCAATAAAAATGATGTCAAGCCTGTATGCATAATTCCCAGAAGATTACTTCGTCCTTACAGCTAAGCCCTGTCCCTGATATGAAAGATCTCTATCCACTTTTATTGAAATAAAGAACTAACATCATAATCCCAATATTGAGGTATAATCTTTATTATCTCCTGGCCCTCTTGAGGGTCTCCCAATCTATATTACTTCAGATTTGGTTTATTTATAATCCTTATGTATTTACTTTTACTGAGATAGGATTAAATTTTTTTTAAAAGCTCCCAAAAAATCCTTATCATCTCATATTCAGTTTCAGTTCACCAACAATCAACTAAAGTGGTAGTCTGAGAGTTGTTTTTTTTTAAATGGTTCTTATAGTCCAAGCTTGAAAAGGCATTAATTGGTCCCCTGAGTGCGCCCATTTCATTATATGAATTATTTCCAATTCAACTTGGTTAAATCACGGCATCTTCTTTTTCTATTTATTAATAAAGGAGCGAGGTCAGTGGCACATGAAAAGACAGAGAATCACTGTGAGTAACTTCTTCCACTTACAAGTTTTGACTTATACCTATAGTTAATTCCTAGTAAGCCACATCGCCCAACCCTGTTGTCCCCTCGAGCCTTAACGGCCTCTGGCAACGCCTTGGGCACTTAACTACCAAACTAAGCATTAATGCCAGCCAAGATGATTTCTGGGAGATGATGCCTTTTTGTTTAAATAGACAAAAACACTCTGCATAGAGGATAAGATGGCATTTTAATTATTTTTTCTTTTCAAAAACATAAAGAAATATCAAAAACATTATACTGTAGTATTTGATACACATCATGTATGATTTTAGTGTGTTTCCACAATGAAAGCTGAGTTGTCAGGGTTGGCATTGTACTCATAATCATCGTCCCTTATTTTAAATAGACTCTTTACTATTAGATTACAAGAATGGTAGAAACTTTATGCCATCTGAAAAGGAACCAGGATATTTTTGCTATAGTATTTACTTGTGCTTATTATTTTTACTTTGCACACAAAGATATGTCAGGAAAGCATTTGGCTTTTAAATTTGAAAAGTGGGACTAGAAATAGAAGTGCTTAACTATTGGCATAAAACTTCACTGACATGTTTTCTTTTAAAATACTATTGATGGATTAAAAAAAAAAAAACTTTTGTACCATTACTGACTAAAAGTGGAATTTAGTATTGTTTTTATGGGTCTAGCTGTCCTCATCTGTGAGGCCTTCTCATTTCTTCACGTTTTCACTGGTGCTCTTGCTATTTCCTGAGCCCGAGCCAAGATGACCCAAAAGAAGGCAGGGAGGAGGTAGGCAGTGAGGAAGTCTAGGATAGCTTAAACATCTTTTTTGCCTAAAATGATAATCATAAAATCCTGTACTGGAATGATTAGCCTTATTAAAATGTATACTTAGAACTACAAGGGAAGTAGCTGGACTACGATTTTTATACACCTAATATTTTCTAGATATTGGCATAGTTAATTAACAGATTTTATTAAATCCTCATAACAATTCCCTACTCTTTATGGCAACCTTACAATTATTCCTATTTTATGGATATGGAAATGGAAAGTTTGAATTGCTGAAGATATGGAGAACAAAGAAAAAAAGCCTGGAGGAAAGAAGTTGAAAGTGGTAAAGCTTCAAACGGCACTGTTCACATAGTATCCCTTCATCTGTTCAGTTAGGAAATGCTTCCTTCCTTTTGAAAACTGTGGCCTCAGATGACACATCACCTCATGAACTCCCAATTTAGATCTTTCAAAAAGTGGATTAAGAATGACGACAAGATTTGTCTGAACTGATTCAGACTCATTTGAGTTAAATATGGGTATTTTTATATGTACCCCATCAACACTGTTTATAGGAGCAAATCTAGCAGTTACTAATAATTTAGTATGAATTTAAAATTTTTGCTTATCAGTTACGAGACAAATATTACTGATTGGTATAATTATAAGAAAGAGGAACCAAAGGAGACAGGAATCAAAAAGTGATATGAAAGCCCTATTTTGAAGGCATTCTAGTTTCAGCCAAAAGAGAATAATACTGGGTATCACGGATGAATCAAGAATTCATTTATGTCCCTGGCTTAGTTGAGCCTTATCTGACATAAGACAATGTGTACTATGTCCTGAAAAAAGGTTTATTATTTATAAGGCTTTGAATTCTCAGGGATAAGCCATGAATTACAGGGTGATTCTAAAAGCTTTATACTCTAAGATAAGCCACTCTTATGGTTTTTCCTTATTAAAGACAGGAACTTCTTTAGTAAACTAACTCAAATGTGTTCCAACAAAATTTATATAGAAATAATGCTTTACTGTTCAAATAAAATTCCTAGTGATAAAAATCTGCACCTTTTTGAAAATGAAGAGGACTCAATGAAGATTTTACAATCATTAACTGTTTAACAGCTATTCCTCCATTAAATGCTCCCTTTTCAACTGATTTTGTAGCTCTGAATTAAGATTTCTATCCTAACAAATTACCATTTCAAGTTACTTTCTGGTGTTCTTTTTAGCCTGCCAAATAGTTTTGCTAGGACTGTCACAGAAATCAAGCAGGGCAAGGGCCAGCCAGATAGCTCGGCAGACGACGAAAGTGCCTGCTTAGGCAGAGCACAGTGGCAGGGGTTCAGTCCCCAGTGTGTTGTGCTGGCCCTGTCCCCGGGGCACACTGAGATAGTGACTGAGACTTGGTGCAGTGGTGTGTGCCTGTAACCCCAGTGCTTTGGAGCCTGAAAACAGAAGGTTCACTATCAGCCCAATCTATGTAGTGAGACCCTGTTTCCCAATATCCCCAAAGCAGGTGCCTCAGTACATAACTAGATGAGGCCTAGAGTAAGTTTAACTCTGCTTACCATTGATTAGCTCCATTAATTTAAAACAGCTGAGGCAAAGACACTACTAATCAATTATCCACACAAAAGTTGTGGCACTTACACCTTAGATCTTTGTGTATTAGAATAACCTACTCTATCACCTTAATTATAAGGAAGAGAATAAAATTAAAGAACTTGTATAAAGTGTTGGAAATTATATCATAGATACTTGATTTTGGGGCCCAGGGAGATAGCTCAGTAGAATAAGTGCTTGCCTAGCAAGCTCAAGGACTTGAGTTCAATCCCCGGTTCCGCCAAAAAAAAAAAAAAAAAAAAAAAAAAAAAAGATTCTTGCTTTTGCATGGATATACATACAGATGTTCTTTTTCAGTACTGGGATTTGAACCCATGGCCTTTGTATTCAGCTACACTGCCAGTCCTTCTTTACTTTTGAAATGGTCTCAGTTACCATATTGACCAGGCTGGGCTTCAACTTCTGATCCTCCTGCCTCAGCCATTCAGAGTGCTGGGACTGCAGGTGGTGATAATTTTAAAGCACTGACATTCTGCCTCAATCTGTGGTACATATCCCTGAAATGATCTGTCTAGAAGTCCACGGTGCTGTTGTTGTCACCTTCTTTCATACTCCTCTGTCTGCCATTTCACAAAAGAGTTCTCACCCACCAGGAAATTTCAACCAGGTGGTGTCCCAGGATGAATATCCCAAATGCCAAAGGAACAAGTGAAAATATTTGTTTCTTAGAAGCTCCCTATGTAATTTTTCGATATTCTTTATAACATGTTACTCAGTGGTCAACTTTAATATGAGTGTTTAGGATACAGAAAGCAAGAGATAAAAACTTTTAATAAGCCACATTTTGTTTTTACATGAACATATATTTTGATGGTAAATGCCTGATTTTTTTCCCCTACTTCACTAGGGAGGAAAAATAAAATGATCACTGTTATTTTGCACTGGTTTAAATTTGTAGACACAACCTCTGAATGTAAAAAAAATGTTAGCAATAACATGTACATGTCTTTTAACAAATTACAATGCAGTTTTCTTATACGACTTCATTATACATTAACTCAATGGCATGGAGGTTATTTTTGTCTCTCTGAGAAAATTGATGTGCCAGAGCATATCCAGGTGGTAATAAGTCAGATTACGACTAAAATTTAAGCCACTGGATTCTGAGAGCTGCTATTTCCCACTTTATTAAACTGTCTTCTGAAAACTGCTCAACCTGGGAAGAGCTGTGCTCTCTAGGTAAACTGGTATAATATGCATTGGAGGTGATGATCCCAGTCTAAAAGTGGAAAATCTATCTTTATTTTGTTTAGGAAAAACAATGTATGATTTATAATAAATATTTTAGAACCTGACAAAATGTAATTCCCATGCCCACATAAGGAAATATGGTATGTAAATAACCGTTAAAGTGCATTCCAAGGAAATGATCTGTATCTTTCAGGATTTCAAAACATTTATGTCTTGGAAAAAATACAGAGGACTTTCTTAAATCAGTCTGTTTCACTGGCTTCTGCCTAGGTACTGTGCTAATAAGACTCACAACTTCCAGCTGCTGATGGGACACAAAGAATTTAGCAACATACAAGGAAGATATGTGGTCCCTGACTTGTCACGTGTCTGCTTCCTAACAGCACACTGCAGAATTTGAGCATTTTGTTTTGGATACAAATTAGGAAAATTTCATAGTATGATTTGTATGCGAGTTTTCTCAATCCTTGGGCTTATTGTATACACCATCAAAGCCAAGGTTCTTTTCAGTTTGGCTTGAAAAGTTAATGATTTTGGAAGTATTATTGACACCCCAACCCCCAAAAAGGGCACACACACACACACACAAAAATCACATATATGTATAATCATATATAGGTATCAAATGTTTACACATAAAATTGTTTTAAATTTTAGCAGTTTTGGGTTGTAGAAAGAGCTCCCATACAATTCAATCTCTTCTGTTTTGTTAAAAAAGTACCACCTGAGTCCCGTTTTTGAAATGAATTACTTTAAATCTGACAGTACTGTCAATGGAAAAAGCTCTCATTAAATTATTTTTATAATATCAGTAGCTTGTAGTAACCAATGTTTTCAGATGATGCTGTGAACAATTAGCTAGAGCTGGCTAAAATGCAGGACTCTGATTTTGTAAATCTGAGTTGAGCAGTTACATTTTTAACATAGGTCCTGGCTGACTCTAATGAAGCAGGCATACGAACTATACTGAGACACACTAGAAATGGACTTAGTCTCCTTGAATGGGAAATCTCTCTTGAAGTGTTTTCCACACCTCCTCTACCCATGTCTGGGTCTGTTACTCTTAGAAAGAACTCTTTTAAAATCTCTTGTCAAATGTTAAGAGTGAAATAACTTTAGCATTGGTGATAATGAGGCGAAACTAATACCTTAATGTATACTAACATAAGGGGTAATACTGATTATCAATAAATTTCACACTATATAAACAAACATTTTATTGTATGCATTATGTCTGTAATTTGTGACAAACAGGATTTACCTCAGTTTGTATTTAAGAATGGGTTTCTGAATTGTTTAGGGTCTAAGTCAAGCAACATAAAGGCCTGTCTCAGGTGTTTTACATGCACAGCCAATAATAGAGGTGAGCTTTAGGAACCTTACTAGTCAAAATGTACTTTCTGTACCAGCAAAATCAGCACTGTGTAATTACAAATGCAGATGCACAAGCCTCATTCACCCCCGACCTACTGAAACAAAACTTGCATATTAAATATAGCGCTGAGATGACTTAGTTGCACAGAAACATTTGGGAAAACTTGCTTTATTTCTTGATCCTCTCCACAGCTTGTCAGCTTTCATCTAATTTTCACTACTATTCCCCACTTCTCCCTCTCATCCATACACTGTCATTTTTATTTTAAATAATCACCCCTAGTCTCTTATTCTTACCTCGAAAAGGAAAACCATACAGACTAAGTAGGCAGGTCATAAGCTTCATTCACAAGTTTCTCTTTTAACTAACAAAAACTGTATCGCTGACTGAAAATTTGCTGATGGACTCGAGCCCACCTGTGAAGTTGCACATGAAGCTGTCTGACATGTTTCATCTCTCTAGGATTATGGTTACGGAAAAACAAGCAGCCCATTCACAGAAAGAAAAAAAAAAAAAACAAAACTGTCCTACATAAAAATACAATGCTCTTACAAAAAGCAGTCCTAGAGGTTGCCACAATTTCAGTGTCACAAAAAGACACTGTTGCTGCTGCTGCTAAAACACAGGTTATTATCCTAAAACCACCTGGGAATATGCTAATGTATGTCCTAAATATTATTACTGTTTATTTTACTTATCTAAATAGGCAAAACCCAAACAGGTTGCTAATATTCTGTTTTCTCCTACTAACAAAGAAAACAGCCAGCAGTTTTAGGAAACACTGCAGGAGTCATATTTTCTATCTTATTTCCCAATTGTTCCAACTCCTCTCATCAAGTTACTAGAGACAGTCACCGTGCCTGGTGCTGGAGAGAAATCACTCAGGTAAGTCGGGGCTACTCCTTCTGTTTCTCCATCTGCTGAGCTGTTAACATGAAGACATATTGACAAGGGCTCAAGGAAAACATGGAATATTTCATCAGTAAGATTATGCTTCCCTAGAGACAGATGTTAGAAAGCTGTAATATTTAAAAACAAAAAGATAAACACACATTTGAGTAGAAAGGATAAAATAGTTTCACAGGTAAGGTAGAAAATTAAAAAGAAAAAGTAATGATGTGAAGATAGATGAGAAGTTTGTACTGGCACATTAAATGGCAAATGGCTCTTATATAGGAAAAGAACTCTACTTTTATATCTGCCTCAGGCAATTATTTAACATTAGGCAGACAGTCTCAGAGTGCATTGGGTACTGTAAGAAGTACTTAGCAGGGCTGATTATGATTACGGAGAACAGCCTTATCTCTTGTCATCAGACGGTTAATGTCAGGGCTTAGACTTAAATCCATATACAACAGTTTTCATGAAAATTTAAATGTGAAAAATGTTATATACTTTGGTAATTTATATGCAGCAAACAGAAAAACCACATGAAGTGATGATGATAATGGATTTATCAAGTTATTTTTACTTCAAAGATCAAAATACTTCAATTATTTGTACTAGAGAAAGATACTGAAAAGGGAATAGTAATTGAAGGTTTTATATATATACATTTAAAAATGACACATTAGTTGTACATTAAGCTAAAATTTTACATATTTAAACAGTAGATTCCCCTTTCTGTTGAAGTTTTAACATTTCTATAAATAAAATACAAACAATAGCAACAGGAGAGTAGAAGCAACTTTGACTTTTAACTTAAATAGATTTGGGTCCAGATTCTAGGTTCAGATTTATTTCAGTTTCTTTAGCTAGCTATAAAAGAATAAATGCCTACCTCAGAGTCACTAATAAGATTGAATATATTGTTAGTAAATACCATAGCAATCAATCCTAAGTTACATTATTACAAAAAAAAAAAAAATTAACAGAGGTGGATCATTCTAATTGCAGATAATCTTTTTTCATAAAATCTCCAAATTCTGCTTATTGAGTAGACAACCTTACTTAACACCTTATCCCCCAGGGAAGAGGACAATATTCTTTCAAAAAGGGGGCGCTTAGGAGGAAGAGGGACAGTTCAGAGACAGGAAGAGGAATGCAATACTTGTACCAGAAAAGAAGGGGAATGAGTTATGAAGTCTAACTTGATGGTCCTGTCTTCTCTCAATAATGAAAAACCAGATGAATTAATGGCAAAAATTGAGAGCTCTGAGCCTCCAGACTTTTTCTAGCTTCCTGTCTCATATCTAGGAGACAACCTTGCAGGAAAACCACAACTAACGTAGGATTGTTACAAACAGTCTACGCAGACAGACCAAGGATCTGTAAGGGCAGGCCTCCAGCCTTCCTGGCCCTTGCACAGCAGGCTCTGGTGTCAAGGCATTTTTTCACGATCCCCCAGGGTATGTGGAAAGCTGTTGAGAGCTGAAAATGAGACGCCACCTGGGTCACTGTGAGATGATCGGAGAGCAGATGTTGCAGAGCAGCCAGGCCAGGCCAGGATCAGGAAGCAGATGTGGCTGATACAAGTACCTACAATGCTGGTGAGAAGTAGAAAGAGAGTAAATGAGAAAGGGAGGGAAACAGGCTCTGGAAGAAGCTATGGCAGAAGAATGGCTTGACCTATCTATGAGGCACATGGTAACTAATTTGGACTAGATATATCTCAATGGAAATAGGCAAGAATTGAGATGGTAACACAAAGATCCACACAGACCTTGGGTTCTCTTCTCTCTCTACCATTAGGACCCATGAGCATCTCCTAATGCAGAAAAGCCATTTCTGCCTTCAGGAGAAAGGCAGGGAGAGGGTATGGTAGAGGGACCCTGAAAGATGGAGATTTGCTCTAAAGAAACTACTTTAAATCTAAAGAAACTGAGATATTTTTATTTGCCATCTTAAATTCCATCCCATCTTATATCACTCAAAAGAAACATCAATTCTAAAGTAATGAAAGGCTTTCTTATTTCTTGATACATTAAATGCAACATTCCCATTTCTGTAAGTCAAAACATTTCTGTAGATCTGAAGAATGTGCAATATTCACTATGTGTCCTTTTCATAACTTAAAATACCCTAATTTCTTGGGTAATATAAGGACATAGTATCTTATATACACAATTTCCTCTCTTCCTTTTAAAAACTATATATGGGTACTTACAGGGCAGCTACTAGTTCATTCATTCCTTTAATGGCTATTCACTGAGAACCTATCATGACTAATGTGTCAGTCACTAAGAAAACAAAGATAAATAAGATGCAGAACCTATCCTCAATAAGGTTTGTGTGGTCCAGGAATGGTTTATTTAAGTTATAGAAGGCCTAGTATAATATTGCTGCCTGTTTTAACTGTAAACAAAGCAAAACAACAGTAGGATACAACTGTGAAAATGAATTACCTTTTCTCATCTACTATGTATAGTGCAGTCAAAAGGGATTTTTGTACAAAATCATTACAGAAAACATTTCCAGAAAAATAATAATGAATCAAGTTTCAGAAGGCAATTATTGTGCAAAATCCTATTTTAAAAATATATTCACTATGAAGAGGAATTAGAAATATAGTAGTATATTAGAAAAATTATCATTATCTTTGTATTTATAAAAGTTATGCAAAAGCTGCTGCGTATAAAAACTACATCATATAGTTATTTCAGCTACTGTGTAAATATTGCTTTATAATTTTAATTAAATAGGCCCAACAAGTCAAATAAAATTGGAATAAGTGCTCTAAGATAATTTAAGATGTGTGTGTAGATATAGCTATATCTATCTATATGTATCTGTATCACTCTCTACAAAATGAGTATTACAGCCCTTAATTTCTTAGCTTAGAGTTTTACATTACTAGTTTTCTTAATGGTAGGACATGAAACCCTGAAGAATATACATTAACTGTTAACATGACCTTATAAACCAAAAGAGAATTTCAGAGTTTTACTTTTTTAAAAATATATTACAATATTCTGAATGGCACTGCAGAATATTTTCAAAAAGCCTTTTTACTACAGCTCTTTCAATCAATTCACAGAATCTTTTCACATCTTATGGTCCTTCTTTCATTATGAAATACATTAGATTTTATACATCAGAGTACAGGAAAAGTGTACAGAGACATGTTTAGGAAAAAATTTCTGCTTTAATTAGTTACCACTGCTAAAGTTGATATTTCAATCATCCCACATGTACATCATACACTGAACAGTAACACTATTAGATATTACAATTTGACAAACGGAATTTATCTGATTTCTGATTAGTATATCAAAACAATATTTTATTTCTTCCCAGCCCCCTCTTATCTTTATAGAGTGCAGCTGAATTTGAAATCTATGGTTTCTGGCATATCTGGGGTAAGGTTATACTAGGAATTTACCCGATCTGTCAGTCTCTAACTTTCTTCCATATTTCATTATATCATTCCAGTTATAATTAGTTGTCTGGTAAAATTAAGAACAGTCTATTTCAGTAAATGCTCATGTGAACATTTAACAACTTTTTGTTAGAATGACAGCTCAGCAGCAGAAAGAATAAACCAGAAACAGTCACTAATGTAACCTTAGTTGGCTCAGTATCGCTAGCTCAATGGAAAATGTTAAGATTTTGTACTTTTTCTTTTTTGCTATTAATCATGCACAGATATCTTGTCAGGAGATGAGCAGCAGTCTGATGGCATTCCTGCCTTGACCAGCATGTTTTGAACTGACCTGTCTTCACTGCTATGGCTCCCTAGAAACTTTGTTACTGATGAGCATTGATTCAGCTGAATGCTTTGACATTCAGCTTGTCAGTGAAAGCTATTTTAATCCTTAAAATGCATCCCCTTTCCAAGACTGCAAACTGTTGCTGCACATACACCACATTCCATCTCTTGATTACTGCAAAGAAAGGAAGCTGAATATTTACTATTACAGGTCACAGTTGCTGTATTAGTTGTGGAGTAACAAACAGTCCCTACCTCACAGGGATATCATGAGGGCTAAAGGACATCCTTCACAATCTTACAACAGTAAATGCCACACAGTGAGTTCTACATGTTAGCAATATTTTTTATTACTACTTTTTAGATGCAGATATCCAAGTTTATAGATAGACTGACCTATTCACTATCCTTTCCATCCCTTCACTATCTTTGTTGCCAAGACCCAAAAGTGGGAATAAGGGAAAATGAAAACGACCTTTCAGGATATTTTTCAGTACATATTTGAACTCTAGTTTCAGAGGAGGGAGCACCACCATTGTGGCAGGATAACACTTTTGTAATATAAATCCTTCTCTTTTTTCCGTTTTTTTCTTTACTATTGCCTTTTCCCCTTCAGGTAGCTAGCCTATGGGCTGGGATTCCATCTTGAATTGGACAGAATTGAAGCTTCACTTTGGGGCATTTTGGAGTAGAGGGCTTGTGTATTTCAGACTTTAATGAGAGGCCTGATAGCAGAATCCCATTAATTATCTACACTTCTTTGTAGATAGGATGAGAGGAAATGCATGTCATGTATTTTTGCAACATGGATAGCCTCAGAGAGTTCCTTGTGTTATATCCTATGAGTGATGGTGAACCTTTCAGAGCCTTCAATGATGCAAACAGCCTGCTGTGGCATGTGTGCCGTAAGTCTGCCACCACTGTCCTAAAGGGGAAGCAAAAGGACACCATGCTCCTCACTGAACATGGATTCAGTGCTTCCCACAGGTGAGAGCAGCACTAGGATGTTTCCTGTTGTGGCAGAAACTATACTATGCAACAGCCATAACTCCTTCCTTTCCTTCCTGGCACAAAGCTATTTAACATTTCCTGGCTCCCCCTGAGTTAAGACCTACATGAAATTCTACATGCATTCTCTTCTTTTATCTCCTACTGAATGTACATGAGACAGTAAGAGACACATGATTCTAGAAAACAGCAGTCACTAAATTAGAAACTGAAACTCAACATTGCTTTCAATTATGAACGTAGGTACTAATGTGTACTAGTATTAGTAATAGTTATGACTTTATTACTAGAAAAAAATCACAGTATGTTCATATACTACAACTATAGGAGGTATCTTAAATATAATTTATTCCAATTTTTACTTGAAAATAATTATAACCATTAGGCCCACTACTATATTTTTAAATTTGATACACTAACAAAGCACATATAGTACTATAACAAAGCTATTTTTAAAAATTTGATAACTGTATTTTAATTGCTTTTAGTTGATAATACCATATGATCTTCTGAAAAAAAAATGAGATGTCCCTAGGCTGCACCAGATTGCCAAAGGGGCTAGAGAACAGTTTTTCATGAACACCTGTTCTAGATGGAGTCCTGCAGAGCTTTATCAAGAGAACCTTTCTGCTCCACAACCCCAGAACAATGCTGATCCAAATTAACATACCCTGCTACCAAAATGGCCCAAATATGGCAAAGAATGCCCAAGAACGCTTTGGCTGGAAAGATTCAGAAATGAAGAGTGAAGACCAAAGACTAGGTGGGGGGCATGGAAAATGTCTCATGAGGTATCAACTTGGGAAGAAGGTGAAGCAAGGAAACATTTTCAGCTTGGCAATGAAGGACAAGTACAGTAAAGACAGATAATTTTTAAAGTTTGAATTTCTAGAGAGCTATAACTGCTACACATTTATTTTTCTTACTGATTATTGCTCTCCTACCAGGATGGCAGTTATTTTTGTTTCTCATAGCAGATGCTAAGTACTTCTGGATTTATAAAATTTCATATACATATACATGGCTTTAACACAATCTCTACAATGTTCTTGGCTAAAAAACTAAAAAATGAGATCAACACTATATATATTGTGTAAGTCCTATAGTAAAGTTGGAAAGTTAGTAGGTTTTTTCCAATGGTCTGTTAATTTAAATACAACTGTACTGATATAGCCCTCTGGGGTTTTCAAAATATGTATAAATTGGGCAGCCATGGCATTACACATCTGCAGTTCCAACTACTTGGGAGGCTGAGGCAGGAGAAACACAAGTTCAAGCCTAGCCTTGTGGTATAGCACTTGTCCTAGTATCCATGAGGTCCTGGGTTCAAATCCCTGACACCACAAAAACATAAAAATAAAACAGATTAAAACAATTTAACCAAAAAACAAAAAAAATTTAACAACATCTCAAGGTATTGTTTTTATCTTCCTCTGTACATAATTTTGTTGCCCTTACTTTAACCTTGAATCAGATAAATTAGTCATTGTGAAATCTTTAGGTTAAAAGTCAGAGATAAAAATTTCTTTGAAGACAGATTTTTTTTCCAACCCCTAAGGATTTAATGTATCTAACTTTTATTAATCTATGGAACTATAAGCGAATGAAAATAAAATGTTAGTGTTCAGTATAGGCAGGGCCTGAATATTAAAATGCAAAGAAATCCATTTATACTTGTATTTTATGATATAAACAATAGTCTATCTTGATTACTTCTATATACTCGTTGTAAAAATAATGACAAATAAGAATTTTATGAATAAGTTCATTAATCAAATTGCATTCATTTTAATTATACGTAGTATACATTACTCACACTGGGCTTCACCTGAGAAAGTTGTTTCCTTTTGCTAATGAGGGTAAGCTGTTTAGAATAAGAAGTTAAAGACTAAATTACTGACAGCTCACTGACTCTTGAAATTGTTATGATGATATAAAATTCTTTGATGGAAAAAATATTATTATATTACTACAGGTGAGCTGTTTCCTAAGATAGTAGTCTTTTAAAACTATTTTTCATCAGGTGACACAGGAGGATTCTTCGGAGTTCAAGGCCAGCCTGGGCTACAAAGTGAATTCAAGACCAGCCTGAACTGCATAGTGAGACCCTGTCTCTAAATGACAAAAAAATTAAAAATAAATGAGCTACTTTTCAGTGGATTCTTACTATTAATGTGTTTAGGAGGTACAATAATTACTTTGTACTTCAAATGTCACACATTCAAAAGAGAAAAGAATAGTAATAAGGTAGGAACCCCTTAAGTAGCTAGTTTCCTTTCAACAAAGAAATACTGCCATTCTTATTTGCCCTCTTCCAATCATTTTTTCTTTTGCTGGAGCAATTTAACTTCAAGGTATATATTATTTTAACTGTAATTATTTCAGAATATATCTCTAAAAGATATATTTTTGTAACATAATACAAATATTATTTAGCACACCAAACAAAATTATTAAAACCTCCTTAATACAATCCATGTTCAAATTTGGCCTGTTTTCTTTAAATTGTCTATACTTTAAAAAAAATTATGGGGCTGGGGAGATAGCTCCGTAGTCTAAGTGCCTGCCTGGCAAGCACAAGGACCTGAGTTTGATTCCTGGGACCACATGCCGTGGTCACCAAAACGGTGTGGTGGCACAAACCTGTAATTCCAGTGCTGGGGAGGCTAAAACAGGAGGATCGCTACAAGTCTGAACTACATAGGGAGACCCTGTTCAAAATAAGCATTTAAAAAAAATTTTAAAATCACAGTCCAAACAATAATCAATAATTTAATTTGGTTGGTATTATGTTTAAATTTCTATTCCTCCTCCTTTTTGAGTGATACTTATTTGTTAAAGAAACTAGGTCATTTGTTCTGTAGAAACTCCCTCATTCTAAATTTGACTGACTGCATTATAGTGGTTTAACTTTAAAAAAAAAAAAAGATAAATCACACATGCATCATTTTCTTTTGGCAAAAATACTTCATAGGTGATACTATATAGTTCCTATTAAGTGGCCCATATTTGTTTCTACTTTTAATAACGTTAATACTGACAACTGACCGCAAGTGTTATCTGGTCCATTCATATGAAATGCTACACCTTTCACCTAACAGTATTTGTTACTAATGACCATTGGCCAGAACCACTAATCCAACAAGAATTGTAAAATGGTGATAACTTTCTATCTTTTCTCATTTGTCAATTAGAAGAAATTTCTTTCACACAACTGCTCTAAAATACAACTCACAGCAAACTATCAGGATTGATGCTTGTTTCTTTTCTAATCTACTTTTGGTATAAGTTGGTGTCCTGTGAATTTCTAGTAGCCAGCAGTCTTCTCACCCAAACTCCTTATACTTTTTCCCAAATAATTCACCAAGTGGGTTCACTGTAAAGCCTTGCAGGACCCAAATGGGACAGGACAGGACTGGCAGGCCAAGCTGAGTGCAGGGATCTGGTACAGCGAGGCACCCTGGCCAGGAGAGACAACACCTCAAGCAGACTCCAGCAGAAGGAATCCAAGTCCTGAGCTGTCCTGGACATCGGTGCCCTGAGTGAGCTCGCTTGGGCAGCCGGGTTCCCGTGCTGGCAGGACTCCTCAGAACTTGGACGTGTGCCGCCGCGTCGCCCGGTTTTCCCAGGAGCCCGCACCCCGTGCCCGCCCTTCTTTGGCTCCAGCTGCCATCTCGGCTCACCTGCCATCTGCGACAGATCGCGCCTCATGGCGTACGCGTCTTCCCCGTCCGCGTAGTACCTGGGCTCCACCTCATTGACCTGGAAGTTGAGGGTGTGGGAGTAGAGGTGCAAGGCCGCCCGGTTACTCTTCCTCACGTGCAAGGACACGTACTTGGCCCCGAAGTTCTCCACCATGGCCCGCGAGGCCTGGTCCATGAGCTTCCGGGCCAGGCCGAGGCGCCGGTGCGAGCGTTTCACGGCCAGCGAGGTGATGTGCCCGTGGGCGACGTCGTGAGGGTCCTCCTCCATTTTGGCCAGGACGTAGCCCACGACCTTGCCGTCCTCGTCCTCGGCGATGTAGGAGAGCTGCGGCCAGGACAGGCCGTGGTAGAAGTAGTACTTCATCTGGTAGTTCTCGGGCAGGCAGAGGAGGTTGCAGTGCTGCATGTTCATCAGGTCGCCCGGACGGGCATTGCGGATATTCATAATGGCGGCGGTGCGAAAGGCGCCCCCCTGCCCTCTGCGAGCCGGAGAGACTGAGCCGAGCGCGGGACACCGTCGGTCTTGGGGAACGGAGTCCTGGCAGCCAAGACCGCGGCTGCGCGCGGCGGCGAGCGGAGCTATCCAATTATTTTAAAAGTGTCATTTTTGGCTCTTTATTGGCACCATGTAGTTGTCACATTTGCTTTTCGCAACAGTGTTCTGAGGTTGATGCT
>NW_004524744.1:2243460-2252972 GCF_000260255.1 Octodon degus
TGGTAGAAGTAGTACTTCATCTGGTAGTTCTCGGGCAGGCAGAGGAGGTTGCAGTGCTGCATGTTCATCAGGTCGCCCGGACGGGCATTGCGGATGTTCATAATGGCGGCGGTGCGCAAGGCGCCGCCCTGCCCTCTGCGAGCCGGAGAGACTGCGCCGAGCGCGGGACACCGTCGGTCTTGGGGAACGGAGTCCTGGAAGCCAAGACCGCGGCTGCGCGCGGCGGCGAGCGGAGGGCGGGAAGGCAGGCCGGAAGCGGAAGGGGCGGGGCCAACGCTACCGGAAGTGCGCGGCCCAGCCAGTGAGGGCTCCGCTTCCTTGTGCCTGCGCGGGAAGAGTTGGCTTGTCTCCTTAGTTGAGAGGAAAGGTTAGGATATGCCTGCCGTTATTCTTTTGTTTCGACCATCACTGTTTCAATATAAGCATATGTAGGTACATTTTTAACAAGCTGAGCCGACCTAATAACCAGGATTTAGATGAAGAACTAGAATATTGCATGCAATCCAAGAGCCCTCCACTGTTACCTTCTGCTGTGGGTCACCCTCCGTGTCCGTACACCATCTTTAGACTTTTAACAGACTTGAATATATGTATTCTGTTTAGGTAAAATTTTTACCCCCTCATTTGCTATCAGTCAATTTCAGCCACCTTGTGTATAATTTGAGAGTTTATTTTACCCTTTCTTGATACTTCATTGCCAAAACATATTACATTTGTGTTAGGCATTTCCAGTTGAATATAACTCAAACATTTTAGGATTCAAGTTCCCCGAACTTGCAATACTTCTAGCTGTTGTAGATTCATTTGTATTTACTTAGATCTAGCATTACTAGCCGGACATGGTGGCACACACCTGTAATCCCAACTTTGCAAGTGATTGTGCCAGTCCGGGTGCCCCTTCTCCTATTTATTTATTTACTTATTTATTCCTTTCTTGTGTATGGTAGATATGCCACATGGTGTTTATTTTACAAGTCTCTGATGACTATTGAAGTTGTGTAATTTTATACAAGTTTATTAGCCATCTTACATGCTCTTTGGGGAAATGGCTGCTAAGGTCTATGTTCATTTTTCTGTTGGGTTGTGTCTTGCACATATTTAAGAAGCTAGATAATAAATATCCTCTTATACTGGTTGATTTTTTTCTTCTCTGAACTTGTAATACTTCTGGCACAGTTTCCAAGAATGCTATGATTATCTGTATAATTCGTTTAAAGTATGAATTACAAACTTTATTTCCTTCTCTCTTTTAATGGAGTTTGCTTTAAATCTTACGAAGAGATTTTACCTAATTTTTTTTATCCTTTTTGTTCTGAATTTTTGTGTCAGTGTAGCAGATATGCATCATGAATAAATATGTGAAGTTCTCTAAACATTTATTTAAACAAAGTTTACTCATCTATAGGAATAAATCTAATACTTAAAAGTGATCACATTGATAATAGCTATATTTTGTGTCTTTTTTTTTGTATTTTTATGGAAGAGTCTACAGGGTATTCAGGATCTCACTACTAGATTGAACTCATAGTGATCAGTCTGCTTACAGCCTCCCAAGAGCTGGGATTATGGGCGTGTGTCACCACACCCAGTCTCAATTACCATCTCAATGCGCCTGAGGGGGCTGGGGCTGGCATGGCAGTCCCAGGTATCTAATCTCTGGCCCTGGTGCCTGTTTGCAGGCGATTTAATCCTCTGAAATATTTGGCCGGCCCTTATATTTTGTGTCTTGACTGGACTTCCTAAAAGGTAGGATTAGCAAAAACTGAAGACAAAGCAGACTCATTAGAAGTGTATCAATTATCTGTTATTTTTACTGTCATTTCATTTGTCTGCTTTCTTCAATCAAAGAATAGGAAAGGAAGATGAAGTTCCTGTGGACACACCCAATTTGGGAAGAAGAGACAAACTATTAAGTGGAAAGTCTGTTTATGTTTGTTTGATTCTGCTTAATCAAGAGTCTGAGGTTAGAGGCCGGGGAGATAGCTCAGTAGAGTAAGTGCTTGCCTGGCAAGCGCAAGGGCCTGAGTTCAATCCCTAGTTCGGGGGGGCGGGGGGAAGGAAATCTGAGGTTAAATATTAAATGCAGGTGACAATAAGGATGGTTTTCAGCAGCAATTAGTTGGACCAAGAAAAGGAAAATGGTAGTTCCTGTGACTTCAGTGAAAGCCAAAATATTTTCATGTTGCAGATGTTAGGATAGCAATGCAGTTTTTTATAAGGGAACTGTGTAACATATAAAAATTCATCAATAAATGGATAAGTAGACATTTTTATGCCTACTGAAGTATTGTCTTCTTTATTGTCCACAATCATAAACAATACAAAGCTTATAAATTCAATCCTGTGGGCAAGCAAGAACAGATAGTAAATGAACTTCTATATTCATGTTACTGCATATTCTAAAAACACTTTTTTTCTGAAAATGCTGCTGACATGACATATATGCATAAATATGAGATAAAAATTTTGAAAAAAAGTCATCTCGAAGTTAATACTGTATCTAACATGTGAATAGTGGACAAAAGGCAGTCAAAAGACTATCCTTACATTTAAAGAGGAGAGAAAAGAAGCTGGGTTTAATATGAGCCCATGAAAACAGAAATAGTAACACTATGCTTTTTTTAAAAAAATCACTTAATTTATTTATTTCTTCATTTGATACAAGGTCTTGCTATGCAACTTGGACTTGGAGTGATCCTCCTTCTCAGCTTCTCCTTTGCTGGAATTATAGGTGTACACCACCACGCCTGGTTTTGATGGCTGGCTCACTGTGGGGCTGGCACAGCATGTAGTACTAGGGATTGAACCAGGGCCCTTGTGCTTTCCAGGCAGGTGCTTAGACAATGAAGCTATCTCCCCCAGCGTGCATTGCATTTTTTTGTTCAGCTAACATTAGAATGTGATTTTGTCTTTGGGAGTGTTGTGACACTACTGGCTGTAGACAAAGAGGTGCTTAAGAGCAAAGTAGTAGAAGCCTCAGTCAGAATAGCAGTTGTAGGCAATGGGAGAAAGCAAACTCATATTAAATAATGCATTACTCTTTGTTTTCGGTATCTGTGTTAACACCTACAACAATTCCTTTTTCCTTTTTTACAAAGGATACATGGGCTATAACGTTATCTGGTGTTCTTGAGAAGGTTGCTTGAAAGTAGAAAAAAAAAAAGTCTTTGGCTTTTTGTGACAATAGTCACAGCTCTGGGATGCTTGTTTAATTTGAATGCAATGAAAACTTTGGATTAGAGGCATATACAGCATGCAGTTTCGCAGTTGCTGGCTTTACCCAAGACTGTGGACACTTGAGAAATTTGAGTAGGTCTTGGGCCCTTGAAGATAATTTGTATCCTGGACAAGGACCTTACTTCTGTCAGTTAAGTATGCAATGTTCTAAAAAGGTAGAGAAATAACCCTGTCTTTATAGTAAAAAGATCTAGATAAGAAGTGAGATTTCCAGAAAGGGAGTGGCTAATAGAAGTTTATCAATATCTTTGATAAAGACAGAATTTTTAATAAAAAATTATGCAAATGCTTTTTCCAAATTTGGAGGAAAAAGAAAAGCTTTCATCAGATCCTCAAGGATCTTGGGTCAGTGTAAACTGGAAGTCTGCATGATCCACTAGTTGTATTGGAAAATAAATTACAAAGACTTTTATATAATATATTTAATAGCATACTTAGGAGATGCAGGATAACAAAAGGATAGCATTACCATTTTCTGGGGTTCTTTCTAGGGTCTTGCCATCCTCCACAAAGAATTTGTCAAGACACATGCAAAAGTTACATTTATGGCTTTACATTTATTAAAGCTAGCAAAACAGTATGCTCTGCAAAGTCACTCAGGCCAATTAAGAAGTATGCACTATTCATAGTGAAAATGGCCACTGAAGAAAGCAAACACAGTGGTGATGAGGTTAATGGCTGCTGTCTTATATACCTCCTATTCTTCAGGTTGATGTCAGTGGCTGTCCTATGCTTAATTTTGTACCAGAAGAATTGAAGGTAACACTTTCTGATTGGGCTCAAGAGCAGTGCTTGAAAACTGTTCTGCACACCCCTTGCCCAGCCAGCTGGCCACCCCTAATCTCCTGCCATAATAAAGCTGGATTCTGAAGCTGCTCACAGAGCAGTCTGAAAATGAATGCCAGAGGCTTTGTATCTTGGCTAAAAGACTATTCTAGTTACTGAACTTTCAGCAAGTGGGCCTTTAGAATGTCATGATATTATTTTATCTTTTTAATCACCTATTTATTTGGTACAGGGTCTCATTACACAGCTCAGACTCATAGTAATCCTTCTATCTCAGCCTTCCCAGTGCTGATATTATAGGTGTGCCCCACCATGCCCAATTTGGTGGCTGGCCAGGCAAGAGCCTGCATGGCACGTGGTAACGGGGATCAAACCCTGGTGTTTGTGCTTGCCAAGAGGAGCTTAGACTTCTGGGCTCCCCAGCTCATCATGATCTTCTTAGGAAAGGTTTTTCTTATGTTAAAAAAATAAACTTTTGCTGGACTGGGGAGATTCCTAGATAGCATAAGAACCTGGCTGGCAAGCACAAAGTCCTGAGTTTGATCCCCAGTACTGCGTGCCATGCAGGCTCCAGAATGAGGCATGGTGGCACACATATGTAATATCTGCACTGGGGAAGCTGAAATGGGAGGATCACTACGAGTCCAAGCTGCATAGTAAAACCCTGTATCTAAACAACAACAAAAAACCCCATTACCAAGTCATGCTCTTGAATTATCAGAAAAAAATTTCCAGCTCAACCAAGGTAAAATGGATTTTTCCACATTGAGGAACATCTAGGGTCTCTTTGCTCCTCTAAAATGACAACTGGAACTCAAGGCAGTGTAGCAGGTTCATTGTCTTCCATTTTTTTCTAGCTCAAACCCTTCACTAGATATTATCAGGGGTAAAGATGAGACAATTGCATTTGAAGATATTCTCAATGATCCATCCTAAAGTGAGCTCGTGGGGGAACCACACTTGATGGTGGAATATGAACTTGGTTTCTATCAGAGGGACTGCATTGTGTTATAACCATCTTTTTCTAGAATTTGATGTATATGACTTTTTTTGTTTTTGGGGTTTTTTTGCAGAACTGGGGATTGAACTGAAACCCTTATGCTTGCTAGGGAAGCGCTTATTCTACTGAGCCATCTCCCCGGCCCTAAGAGACTTTTTTATTTTTTTTATTTTTTGGTGGAACTGGGGATTGAACTCAGGCCCTTGCACTTGCCAGGCAAGTACATATTCTACTGAGCTATCTCCCCAGCCCCCACATATATGACTTTAAACATACTGACATATGAGGAAAAAAAAAATGGAATGAAAGCAAAAGAAGGAAACACTGTAGCATGTACTATGTGAAGATATTGAAAATTGTGATTGTCTCATACTTTTTCTGCATTGCCAAATGAATGGAAGTGTAAATATTTTTTTTTTTTTTCTTTTTGAGAGAGAGAGGGTCTTGCTGTGCAGTTTAGGCTGGCCTTGAGCTCACTTTGTAGTCCAGGCTTATCTCGAACTTGCTATGATCCTCTCTCCTTAGCCTCCTGAGTGCTGGAATAATAGGCATGTGCCACCATGCCTGGATATTGTGAGAGATTTTTTTCAGTCATTTTCCTCATAAACCCAGATGATTGAGTGCGATGAATCATGCAGAAGTACAATTAGATTCGATTTCCAGACATGGTAAGTAAGCAGTCACTGTAGTAATCATTGTTGCCTGTGACAGAAAAGCCTGGGCAGGCTTCAAGGACACTTAGAATTTGGTTTGATTCAAATATTTCTCTTATGTGAAGCCTTCTCTGCTTTCCTTTACCCTGGAAAAAAATAGTTGCTTCTTTATTTGTTGGCAACTTATATTGATGTCCATGTTACCTGCATATCTCATGCTTTATTACTAGTTTATTTCCCCTGTTTCTTGAGAACACGGCAGTAATCCCAGCACTTGAGACTGCATCAAGGGAATCACCCTGATCTGCTAGGCAGCCAGCATGTACCACATAGTGAGTTCAAGGCAGGCTTGGACTACCCTGACTCAAAACACACACACACACACACACACACACACACACACACACACACACTGTTGTTTTGTCAGGGGAGGACTAGCAAATTGTGTGCTGCAAAGTATATCTTCAATGAATGCTTATAGAATGAACTAGAAATCCTTTGTCCGAATACATTTTATGATCATAGTGCATTTTTGTGTGATAATTGCTTAAACTGTGTGGTGAAAAAATGATGATCCTCATGCTACACACTTTTAATTTTTTTATTTTTATTTTTAAAGTTTTTAAAAATGAATTTAGGGCAGAGTTTACAGGGTATACAGGGTCTCACTTCACAGATCACAGACTGTTAGTGATTCTGTTTTCAGCCTCCCAAGTGCTGGGATCACAGGCACCTGCCACCATGCCTAGTCTCAATCACCATCTCGTCGTGCCCTGTGGGTGCGGCCAGGATGGCACACCAGGGATCAAACCCTGGCTGCTGAGCTCCACAGAAGCAGGGGCGTTATTCTGCTGACTTATCTAGCTAGCTCTGCTGCACACTTTTTATACTTAGCATTATTTTCACTAAACAACTGCAGTATTTACCACATGTTATAATGTCTTGGGTATTCAGAGATTTACAGATCATTTTCATTACCTAGGAGAAAAGTAAATTAAATATAATTTAGTAATCAGTTTACAACACTCAATTCCTGTTTTATGTGTTGGGAAGTGATTGGTCTTTGTACTAAAATTTGGTTTTGCCTAGATACCTCCAAATGGTGTTTTTCAAATTATATTATAAACTGTCTCTCCGAGATACTTGGCCCAAGGTTAGAGGGAGGTTACAATGGAAGATGGAGGTAAGGAAGGGAAGACAGAGGAAGGATAAGAGGAAAACAGAGTGTTTTTTGTCTACTGCTCATCCTTCATTCCATCTTATAGTAGATTAGTCAAATATGTACTCACATTGCTGTTTTCTTCATTATCTGAATCAGACAGTCCACATTCCTTGATTCTGTATTGGTCAAAGTCAGTTTCACTTCACAGTATTGCTCCATTTCATTTCACAGAAACTTTGGCCTGCATGGCCCACATCAAAGCTATTGGCATCTGTAGGGAATGTTGGTCTCACTGTGATCAGTTCTACCCTGGAGAAATGGCGGCAGGAATGAGAGAGATAGATAAGAGTACAAAAGCTTGGCTAGGTGGTTGCTAGTCTGCCTGATGGGCAAGACTAATGTGGGGCACAACAAAACCAATCTTTATTTATACTTTTGCCAAGTTTGTAACACATGACACAAGGTTGCCTAGTGACCAATAGCTGACCTTAACCAGACAGGATGTTTATCTCAGAAGTGAGGTAGCTTGGTTGCTTTAGGCTATGAAGCCCAATGCAATCTACACACATTTGCTCAATTTCCTAGCTTCCTGCGGCTCCCAACAGGTATCATCATGCACTGACAGTGCTTTTCTGTTATGATAGTGCATGTTTCGCCACAATGGATCATCATTGTGTGTGAGTAATATGGTGATTGACCTTTGCCCTCCAAAATTTGCAAATATGGGTTTTCACATGTCATTATTCTGAATTGGACTACTTCTACTGGGAAAATCAAAAGAAAACTTTTTAAAAACACAGATCCTAGCATGGTGTGTGTGTGTATTATGCCCTCTGTGATGTTCAGATAAACATACAAAACCTGCAGTATGGAACATAACTATGGGTAAAAATCCCAGTTAGGAACTTTTGCACACATGCACACACCTGGCCCCTCATTGTACCAAGTAGGTGAACACAAAGAATGCTTCCTGTGTCCCTCAGGCAAAGGTTCTGAGATGCACAGCTGGCTACTATTTGCTAAGGTAAAAATTTACAGTAAAAAAGTAAGGAATGTGTTTATAGAACCCAATGTTATGTTCTCTGGGATGAGTAATTGAGACGTTAATGAATGATATAATAAGGCAAAATAAATGATATAATATGGCAAAATATTCAGAGACAGTGGTGGATATGTTTTTCTTGGGTATGAAAAGGAAGGACACTTTTAAGTTTATAGAATTAATGCTGGAAGAAGTACCAGAAACCTGGTCCATCAGGTGCAGGTTACTTTCATGTGTGTTCTGGTCATTCCCAAATGCCACCAGGAAGGCAGTTAGTGCTGGGACGTTGGAGTTAGAAGTCACTGATGGTATTGTCTCATGAGCAATTTGTGTGAAAGCCCATAAACAGTTTCACATGGACATATGTACGAAAGTGGAGAGTGACAATGCAGTGAGCAGGACTAGCTAAAATATCTAAAGAGGTGAGGTGGAATCAAGAAATCATATTGGAACTGTGAGAAGAAGCTTCACTTCGTTCTTTATTCAGTCACATAACAGACCCGGCACAGATCACATTACCTTTCTGGGCTGTTGATTTTCTTCTGAAGAGGTTAGCAATCTATATAATAACCTTGCTACTTTGTTGTGAGAATGAAATGTGATAATATATATGAAAGCTTCAGGTAAAGACTATACCAGGGGAGTTTTTTTAACAGAAGAATTCATGTACAGTTACAAAGATTATAGAAATATGGATGTTATCGTATATATCTGTGGATACCCCATGCATCACAAGCTCGTAGGTGGGGCTTTTGGAAGATAATTGGATCATGGGTATATGATGCTCATCACTGGATTGGTCCTCTCATGGCTTATAGCTATGTGTGATGTTCGGAGGTGACATATATATTTCTCTTAAAGCCTGGTGGGAAGAGGTAGGCCACTGTGGAAGTTGCCTGTAGATCTCTATGTCTGTCTGTCTGTCTGTCTGACTGTCTGTCTGACTGTCTAACTGTTGTCTATCTATCTGTCTATCTATCTATCTATCTATCTATCTATCTATCTATCTATCTATCTACATCTCCTTCATTCTCTCTTAAGGATGACACACTGTGTTCCCCACTGCCAGGCCAAAAGCAAGCCTTCTCTTCCAAGCCCCTTTACCATGTTGCCAGCCTTGGAGACAGCTGACTTTGAGATGAAACTTTTACAAACTGAGCCAAAATAAACCTCTCTTCCTTTAACATGGTGGTGTTGGGTATTTTGTTGCAGTAATGAGAACATAACTAAGACAATGTGCTACAAACATGCCTTTAAAAAAAACTTTAAAAATAAAAGAATTCATCCATGAGCCCTGAGGTGCTGACTGACAGATACACTCAATAAAAATAAAACTATTAGACAAAGCAGAGGCAATATAGCAGGTACAAGACAGTAGAATTTGTGAATGAGTTTCAAAATGTTGGATTAGGAGAAGTAGTACTGAGGTGACAAAAAGGTAATGGAAAATAATCTCGCAGTCTTAAAAGGACTCAAGAGAAGAAAACTGGGGCTAGTAAGATAGCTCAGTGGTCTGAAGTGCCTGCTTAGGCAAGCTTAGGCAGACTCAGGAGACCGAGGTTCAATCCCAGCACCATATGCTGCACCAGCCCTGCCTTCAGGGCTGACTGAGCTGCCTCCCCCACAAAAAAA
>NW_004524744.1:2253072-2257900 GCF_000260255.1 Octodon degus
AGAGAGAGAGAGAAGAAAACTAATTTGTCTCATATTCTCCCATTTAAAAACTGTAGTATGTTTTGTTGTCACATGTAGGATGAGCTTTTTATTTCATGGTTCTCTTGAAACTTGAGATATGACCAATGCTCTCTTCTATATAGTAAAGTAAGAAATAATGAGATTAAGTCAGTTAATAAAATCAATTGAGAAATTAGTCATAGGAGTCTCTAGGATGCCAAACTCCTACATAAATTGCTTTTGGTTTCCTGGTGTACAACTGATTGCCAACATTTATAATGTTGTTCCTTTATCATTTCCATTCTGCATGGACTTGTCACTTTGATAGTTAACTTAATTATTTTATGTGTGTGAGAGTGCCAGAATTCAGTTGCTTAAAAGTGAATTCTTTTTAAACTCAGGAGTTAGTAAATCTAAAATTATCTAAGTGAAAATTTACTTCTACTTTTTTTTTTCTGTATTTAGGACAGGCTCTACAGGGTCTCACTACATAGATTGGACTCAGTGATTCTCCTGTTTTCAGCCTCCCAGGTGCTGGGATTACACGCACGTGCCACCATACCCAGTCTCAATCCATCTCAGCACACCTGGGTAGCAGGGCCAGCACTGCAAGCTGGGGATTGAACCCCACTGCTGTGCTCTGCCTAAGTAGGTGCTTTAGCCCACTGAACTATCAAGCTGGCCCTCCACTTCCACTTCTTAGAATTTCTTTCCAAAAGAAATTTTGTTTAACAACTATATGAAATTTACTATTATATTGAATCACATGATATTTTGAATATTTTTTCATGTCTAAAATTATTAGTCTAGAACAGATAAATTTTGCTTTTGTTGGGGTAGCCTGATAAGAATCAAAATGTCAGTGGATGACCTAGTGTTTTAATATTAGGTTGAAATTCAGTGAGTAAAAATAATTTCCCTTAATAAGTTCCTACAAATAGATACAAAAAAATTTTTACACTGAAAAGAGAAAAATGGGTGAATTTGGTTTCCTCAGAGTTAGTGATGATTCTTTCCTACATTTTTCAATTTGAGCTTTTATTAAAATTATATATATATATATATGGTTTAGTGTGATATTTCTGTATAATAAATTTTATATTATTTCTATTATTGACCATTATTTATTATTTTTTATTTTCAATTTACAGCAATAACTGTCATATAAGTCCACCCTGGTTATACCCATTTTCCTAATTGTAGACTAGAATTAATTTGAAAAATTAAAAGTACTAAAACTGTCTAGTAAGTCATTGATATACAAATTTTCTTGGAGATTAAGCTTTGGGAAACCTGATTTAGCATTGTTTTGTCACAAGTAACAAGAACACAAGAGATGTGGGAGTATCTATCCACAATCTTACTGAAGAGTTTTTTTCCTGTCATGGGCAGAGGTCAGAGAATTTGCATTAGGCATGTATTCAGAATAGGCCTTGAAGAAGTACAACTATATTTACAGGGTTAGGTTATTGTGAAAATGAAAATGCCTTGCCTTTCAACATTTCATTGAGAAGACTCAGGAACATAGGTTTGGGGCCTGCCCTGGGGAGGCGGGGGTGCCCCTGGAGCATGCTGAGATGGCAATTGAGATGGAGCGTGGTGGCATATGCTTGTAATCCTAGCATCTGGGAGGCTGAAAACAGGAGAATCACTATGAGTCTGATCTAGTAGTGAGACCCTGAATACCCTGTAGACCCCTTCCCTAAAATACAGAAAAATAAAAAAAAATAAAAAAAAAAAGGAATATAGGTTTGATGGAGGTGCTCAGTGATCTCACTGCGGTCAGTCCCTGATGCAAGGGGAAGTCAACATTCCACTCATGATGTATAAGGAAAACTGCAACGCTCTGAACATACGGACTAATGTTTCAGCTGTGTCAGTGATTCATCCATTTGTGCTTGGGTCACCAGTCTCCTGCCTCCCTTTGCTACTCTGCCTCAACTGCCACCATGAATTAGGGTGAAGAGATCACTGCTGGCTTGCTGCTGTATTGAAATGCACATGGAGAGCCTTAATTCTTTTCCACTTGATGAGCTTGTGGCTCTGTGTAATTTAAAAGACAAGAGAAAAACTTTCAAGAATTTAGAGACTTTCTGTGGTGAAATGTACCTATATAAAAGAATGTACATAACATTTAGGCAGTTAAAAAGTGATGAAATTGTCCATATATTCAACACTGAGCTAAGAATTAGCCTCATGCTTTTAAAGTCATGTTTTTGGCCTTTGAAATGTCTCCTCTCCTAGCAGTAACCTGTGTCTTGTTTTGTTTATGAAAATTATATATATATATATATATATATATCCCTAAATTATAAATTATTCAATTTTTCCTATTTTAATAATTGTAGAAATGCAATCATACAGTTTATACTTTTGTGAGTTGCATGGTTTTCTTCAACTGGATTTAAGATCCATCTGACTACATAGCTATATTTAATTTTAGCATGGCTTATGTTTATTATATTGTTGTAGGCAGCTGAGTTAGATAAAAGTATTATAGGCAGTCAGACAGGGCCAGCCCCTTGAAGGAAATAACACAGAAGACAAGATACCTTGCAACTGTGTGAGGGATGGATAAAAAAATACTGACCTCCCTAAAGATTGGCATCCGAGATTAATCATCACCCTGAGGGAGACCAAAGAGTCGTTAATCTGACTGCTACTGGATGGCTACCTCATAAAATCCTGTTCTACATTCATGCTTGCTATGTGACTTATTTCCCCATTTGGTCCTGGATTTAATCAATTTTACCTGAGCAATGGTGATTGTAATCCCATTGGTTGACCATAGTTTTGTCACACCCCACAACCACCTAAGAGAGTTCCCCCTTTCTCCACCTTAGCCCCACATGGTTTTACTCTATAAAAGTCCCTGGAAGAGACAGCTTCCTGGAGGACTACCCATTCAGACCCTCCTTTTATTCCTGTCTTGGACAGAAGCTTTCTTTCCCTCAGTAAATATATTCTGCTCATAACCTCTGTTTGTTCCTAAAATTCATTCTTCAGTTTTAGAGAACATGAACTTGTCCAGGTCAGGTTGGGAGATCATTTTTCCCTATGTCATTTGGAGGTTCCCAGTATCGTTTGGAGGTCACCCACGCAAGATCAGTTTTTCTCCCTGTATCAGTATCATTTTAGTTTTCTTTTTTTCAGTACTGAGGACTGGTCTTCGTACTGAACTATACCTAACCCTAATCCTATTTTTAATTTTGAGGCAGGGTCTTACTAAGTTGCTGCATTGCCCAGGTTGGCCTTGAACTTGCAGACTTCCTGCCCAAGCATACAGAGAGCTACTGTATGCCTTTAATGAAATAATTTATTAATTCATTTGGGTATTTATAGAAATTAGAGTTATGTCTAGCTTTTTAAATATAAACAGTCTTAGTTCTCTATTGCTCATAATAAACTTAGAAAGTTAAAACAACACAAATTTGTTATCTCGAAGGTGGTGGTTTGGGAGCCAGGGAACTGACTGCAGGGCTCAGCTGGATTTCTTTGATGAGGGTCTTACACAGCTGAAATAAAAGTGCTGGGGTACAGACCCTTGTGAGGCTCAGGCTGCTCTCACTCTCCCATTTGTGGCAGATTCAACTTTCTTATAGGACCGGAGCCTTCCTTGCTGCCTGCCACCTGGGAATGTTTCTCAGCTTCAGGGGCAATGGAACATTTCCTTTCATGTGACCCAGTCTCCAACCAGAAGTTTGTTTAGTGTTAGCAAAAGAAGTATTTCTAATAGTGAATCTCTTCTAAGACCTACTAAGAATGATACTTCTTTTGATTAAATCAAAATCAACTAATCAGAGGGCTTACTCATTTCTGCAAATCCTTTCTGCTATATGATTACATTAACATAGGGGTGAAACCTCATCAGATATACGAGCCTTATTCATGCTCAAGGTAAGGGGGTCATACAAGGTATTAATTATATCAGGAGATGGAAATCTTCGGAGCTTGGCCTACCACACAAACAATTTTGCAAATGAACAGTCTTGAATATATCTCTTATTTTATTTTATTAGTTTTTCATGTATTTGGTTGTTACAGGGCCTCATTACACAGCTTGGACTTGTGGTGATCCTCCTACCTTCAGCCTCCCCTGTGCTGGGATTACAGATGTGCACCACTATGCCCAGATTCTGTGGTTGGCTCAGCCCACCCTGGCAGTTGGGCTGGCATGGCATGTGATTCTGGGGACTGAACTGAGGTCCCTGTGCTTGCCTAAGCTTGTCTAAGCTTGCCAAAGCAGGCTCTTTAGTCTACTGAGCTATCTGGCCAGACCCTCTCTTGTTTATTTTTTTGTATTAGGGAGAATTTGTTATAGTTTTTACAACTCTACTAAGTTTGGCAAAACATTTCCAAAATGTATTTATTGCATTTAGCCACAATTAAGATGTAAGAATTTGTCTTATATACATCCTCACCAAGAATAGTGTTATGGTTTGTGTTCAGGTGTCTCCCCCCCCCCCAAAGCCTCAAGCAGTCTTGGGGCCACTTCTGGAGTTTGAGATTAATTATTGTGGGTGTGGATGCTGCAGTGCCCTGGGGTAGGTAATTTGCATTACAATGTAAGGAGGGGAAAGAGGCTAGCTAGCTGTAGGAGCTGTGGCCACTCCCTTTGCTCTCTGTTCTCTGCTCTGAAAGATTGCTCTCTGCTGTGGGCTGCTTTGGCATGGAGCCAGCTGAGTATGGACTGAAACTTCTAGTAACTGAGTTAAATTAATGTTTCCTTCCTTTGGGTGTTTGGTATTTGTCCCAGCAATGAGAGAAGAGTAACTAGACAAATAGGAATTTATATTTTAATATTTTTTAATAATTTTATTATAACTTT
>NW_004524744.1:2259154-2260967 GCF_000260255.1 Octodon degus
AGTACTTCAAACATGCAAGATACACCAAAGAAAATGAAAAATATTTGGGTATGTTACCTACCAGATAATCAAAGTTTATTATTAATGAGGAAAAAAAAAAGGTCATTTCACCAACTAACCAACAATAAAGAATAATTCTAAAAGTTTTATATACCTAATAACATACCTTCAAAATACTTGATGCAATAACTGACAGAAATTAACAGATAAATCTTCAATTCTGACAGGAGAGTCCAATGTCTTGCTCTCCATAACCAACAGAACAAGTAGGCAGAAAATCAGTGAGTATATAGAATATTTGAGTAACGCTAATGATGGCCTTGATGTCATTATAATTTATAGAATTGTCATGGTTTGGGGTTTCTGCAAGGGGAACAATATAATACAGGACAAATTTTATACTATTAGTTTATAATGAATCATCCAAGAATTATGTGTAAGAAATTCAGGGAATCTGTCCACACACATAAACACTAAAGACTCCAGCTGAGGGCCTGGATCCTAATATCCTGCATGAGTCCAGCTGAAAACCTAGAGTTCATAGCAATGCCTCCCACAAGTCCAGCTGGAGGCCTAGAGCCCAGGACAATGTCTCATGCAGGTCTACTTTACAGATCTGTGCTGGAATGGCCCAAAGGTCAGTGGTGGAAGCTAGGAAGTCTATGCCAGTGGGATGAAGGATCTGTGCTAGCAAGCTGAGGGATCTGAACTGGAACTAGGAAGAAACACTCAAGCATCAGAGCTTTCCCAAAAGTGCCACAGCCATTCTCAGCAACAGTGAGGTCCTGAGCTCATCACCCGTCCACAAAGAAAGCCGAGTTCCCACCAGAAAGCCAATGCAACAAGCCTCTCCATGAGGCTGAACAGTGCACCATCTTCCCCCTCCACTTGAGCCAGGAAGCAGTCCTCAAGATGAGGATCCAAGCTTCTCCAAAGTTCATCGAGAAAGCCAGCATGACAAGGCCTTCCAACAGCATAGCCCAAGAGAATTATTGGCTTCCAACCGCTCCAACAGCTTCTCCAAACAGCATTCCTAGGAGTGTTCCTGCAGCTTCCTCTGTTCTGCCTTTTGTGCTGCTGGCAACAATCCTCAGGTGGGCCTCCCACACTGAGCACCATGCCAGTTTAATTCAGCTGGGTGTGATAAGATGACCACCAGTTAGAAATCCAGTACAAGAATAGTTTACTCAAAAGACCAGAGTCCACAGTGCAATAGATACAGTTTTAAAATGAACAAGCTTCTGGGTCACCAAATAAGTCAATAGATTCAAGAATATTAAAATTTAGCAAAGTATATTCTCTTAATACAGTACAATTAGAGTAGAATTTAATAATAGAATATATTAGAAAATATGCAATATTAGGAAACTATAAAATGTGCTTCCAAATAACCCATAATTGAAGAAAAAAATCATGAGGCAATATTCAAAAATACCTTCTAGGGCTTGCAAGACAGCTCAGTAGCCTAAAGTGCCTGCTTAAGGAAGCTTAGGCACTTGTGTGGACTGCGGTTCAATCCCCAGCACCACATGCCACAGCAGCCCCACCCTCAGGATGGGCCAAGCCCAACACACACACGCACACACACACACACACACACAGGAAAAACTTTTTAAAATAAGGAATTTCTATCATTTTAATAATGTTATTCTTAATTAGAGGGGGTATTGACAGGTGTTTATTATGCTTTATAATAATATATCACACACAAATATAAATGGAAATATGAAATAAACACATAGAAAATACCCTTTGAAAGGAATGTATATGTATATTACAAAGTAAAGTTGGGGCAGATATATCCATGTAATAA
>NW_004524744.1:2262118-2266991 GCF_000260255.1 Octodon degus
TAGATCCTTTAAAACTTTTCATATTGACTATAGCTCAGAAAAAATGAGGTTTTCATAATATTAAATGAGACCAGAAAAGCATGTCAGATTTATAAAACCATTTGTTCCTGCAAAGTATACAAGTAAAAGGCTTTTGAAGAGGGTTGGCTTAAAGCACTTCATTATTTTGAATGCTGGATTAATGTGTGTAGTTTTCTGTTGCTCACTTTTATGTGGGGGCTGGTCTGAAATGCAGTATATTATGCAATGATTTTGTCATGTATCAGTGATGATATTAACAGTCTAATGCTAAGCAGGTTCTGAGGAAATGAGGAGAAAAAAAAATGACTTACTATATTTATTCTGAGACAAGATTCAATCTGCCAGTGTACTTAATGGTATATTTTTCATTATCTCACAAGCATATGTTGAAACTGCTATAGATGATGAAGTTAGCTGCTGGGCAGAGTTATCATCATGGCTTTCCATCTTTATTTTAATAAGAGGAATGAGCAAATTGTTTGTGACCTTTGTCAAGGGCTTTGTGGAAGACAAGAAACCTCACCGTAGAATCACTAGCCTGGAGCCCTACTGAATATTCAGATCCATCTTTCCTAGGACAAAATATCTTATCCCAAAGTCATTGTTTCTAATAGAACCCTGTCTTGAACAAAAGCTCCAGAGCTAAGGGTAAAATATATCTTTTCTTAAAAAATATTATTGTGTATCTAATATAACCAGTTATTCAATAAACAATACATTAGTCTATCAGAATAATGTAAGTTTTATTTTTTTAAATTTTACATTGTAGGATAGTAAGGAGTGGAAGAACTGTTCAAAGCATGTTACATGTACACATATGCCAAAATGAAATCTACTAGTCTAGATAACTAATATGCAATAAGTACATAAATAAATACAGTTATACAATGAAAAATTTCATGAGAATAACAGTATTCCTAAGTGGTCCTGTTCTTTTTGGCATGAAAACACATCGTCTTAAGGTCCATACCTCCCTAAAGTTAATGTGCCTGGTGTTACTTAGGGCCCTGGAGTCCTAGTCAACCTGACAGATTTGTAGAGTCAAGCCCCTGAGTTAGATGGAATTGCCATCTCTGATAGTAAAAGCAATTCTATTGAGTGCTTACCAATGTCATGTTATACTCTTTATTCAGTTTTTGAATATAATTCTTACTCTGGAGAAAAATCCTATAATCATCTCTATTTTACAGATTGATACACTGGTCAGGAAAAGACAATGTATCTTACTCTCAGGTACCCCAACAATTCTGGAGCTCAGAGGATGAAGGTAAAATGATGGGCATCTGATCTGGGTACCTAGTTACTGCCACATGTGGAAGGAAACTGGTGGTCTCAAGCTTCTATCTGGAATGGTCTTAGTTATTATGCAAATGATAGATCTGATATTTCTGGGTAACAACTCCCCATGATGAACATAACCTTTATATACCGAAAATATGTACTAATAAAAAAATAAGAGACTGAGAGAAAACGTTGGTTTCAGAAATGCATATTCAATTATTTTAACTAAAATTCTAATCCAGCAGATTGCTTATGTTTCCCTGTAGGAAGAATGCATTTCCTACCTACACCTGTTGAAACAGATCTCTGTCTTGAAATATATGTATTTTAGGCCTATATTTGGTCCTCTCTGTAGACCTATGTATTTTGGATGGCATCTACTTTAATGCTATAAGATAAGCAGGAAAGTCTAATGTAATAAACAGATGGGTGATGCAGAGTTTATACTCCACACCCCTGAGTGGAATATGACCATTGCAATCATAGGTGGGAAATGGGTCAACCCACAATAAAGAGAATATGGATACTTACAAATGCCCTCTGTCAGTAACAGGAAGGTCTTTTAAGATGGTACAACTAGTAGATGACAAATTTTGTGCTTAGTTTCTAATTTTTTTATTACAAGTAATATTTTCTTAACAGCAGTATGTTTTTTTAAAACTACTATAGTTATTTGTGTATATGAAAAGAGGAATAATTAGAAAAAATGAATTCGGTGCTTTTAAGGCTCAATATTACTTCCATAAGGCATTTCAAACCATGGTTAGAAACAAATATTTAACAGTGGAAATACAGTAAATCATCTTTTAAAAAGACAAATGCTACACAAATGTTGTTAGTCAGCAGGTGACAATACCTAACAGTTTGTCACTAGTCCATCATTGCTAGGGAGCTTACTCTTACTGCAGAATATAAATTAACACATTGCTTCTTTGATTGAGAAATTCTTATAATTAAAAGAAAAATGTACTTGAATCAAACAATGTGCTTTCTGATATAATTAACTTACATTGCTAGAATGGCATATCAGGTAGGATTGCTGCAGACTACTTTCAAACTAGAACTTAACAATTTAAAACCATTTTCTCTATAGGATTATCTTTGCTAAAATCATGTCTATTGCCTTTATTAAGGTTACTTAGTCTCCTTAGTTTTCATATTTGTCAAAACCTTGATAAGAATATAAAGCAAACTTCATACGTGCTTCCCATAAATGCTCACATATTCTTACATTGGGTAGTTATAATAGTCTTCATATTTCTTAATTAACAAACACATTATTAAAAATGATAAAGTCCTAAGACATGACTTGATTTCTTCTTACACTACTTAGTCAGACACTGTGCTTTCAATCATTTTACATTTGATTTCTTTATTGAAAAACAAAGAAAATAACTTTAAAAAAATAATTTATAGCAACACTTAATATATTCACAGAAACTACCATTTAAAAAAGTAATAAATACTTCCATATTATCATTTTTATAGACTTACCCCGTTCTCATTAGTAAATAGGGATATTTCAAGGCAATATTATGAACCAAAGCTTTGAGTTTGCCCAAATTAAATGACTAAAGCCCTTGACACTGAATTTCAATTGTATAATTTTATGTACGTGCATCTGTTAGTTGAAAAATTGAATATACACTGTCAAAATTTTTTAAACTGAAAGCTGTTTTGTAACATATTTTAAAAGAAAAAAATGGAATACAGTGTTATTCTCTTAGCTTGTTTCGTTCTTGTTTGTTTTTTTTTTAGCTTCAGCAAAGAATTCCTGTCACAACATTAAAGAAATATGGACAGTCTTCAGCAATGCAATTGATAATGAACAAATATGAAAATAAAACCATGAAAGACAGGAGAATCACTAGGAGTCTCATCTGTGTAGTGAGATTCTGTTAATCATGAAAGACAAAGAGAAAAGTGAATTGGGACTTGGAAAAAGTAGTGACATCTAAATGAGACCCATATATACGGTTGCTGTATGGGTTGTTTCTAATAGCTTGACCTAATATAAATATGACTCCTCTTTTCAACTCTCTCAAATATATCAGATCAGTTTTTACTGATAATGCTCAGTTCTCATTTGGCCAGGCCTCCTCGATGCTGCACAGGAATCTTCCTACCAGTGACCTCACTGCTGTCTTGTGATCGGCTCCTGAGGTGGCGTGTCTTCATGCTTTGTGCTGGGCGCATGGGCAGGGCTTGTAGTGAGGTGATAAGTCTCACTGCCTTCAGGTAACTTTGGCTGAATGTAATTCCATAGTTTGGTGTTAAAAGAAATTTGCAAAGGAAATCATGTGAGGGGAAGAGTATTTCTATCCTTTAGACTTGCATAAATTTTGAAAAAATAGCTCCTGTCTGAAAATGGCCTCCTATTTTAGGTCTTTTTAAAATTTGCTTTAAAATTTTAATTGTATGATTTATGGGGTAAAGTTTCATAATGCCATAATGTATAAGTATCAAATAAGGTAGTAGTTAACATTCTCCATTACTTAAACATTTGAAATTTTTTATTAATAATTGTACATATTTATTCAATTTGAATGTTTCATGCTGTCATATAATTGGCTAATTGTCTTCTGTTGTTAGAAATGCAGTCTGGTCACACTTAGGTAAAAATCATTAAGGGTGTAAGTGTAACCTAAAATAAATGGAATGAGTGCCTGCTTAGGCAGACGCAACTGTCAGGGGTTACCTCCCGGACCTGCCATGCCAGCCCCAACCCCGGGACGCGCTATGACTTCGACTGAGACTGGGTGTGGTGGTGTGCACCTGTCATCCCTGCCCTTGGAGGCTGAAAACAGGAGAATCACTAGGAGTCTCATCTGTGTAGTGAGATTCTGTAGACCACATACTCAATACATTAAAAAAAAAAAAAAAGTTACCATTGGGAAATCATACACAGCCCTCTCTGAGACACTTGTGATTGGATGTCTACAAAACAGTGCTCTGAATTTTCTTACTTTGAAAGATGATCTTAAATATCAAAAGACAAAATAATACTAAAAGATCCTAACAAGAATTAGGTGATTAAGGAATTCTTAAGTATATTGTTGTTTAGATGCAGGTATATTCATTCTTGTTTTATAAATGTAATTCAGGCTTTCTTTAGCACACTGAAACTATTACTACATCCTAACATGAGGGCCTCATTCATTCACTCATTCATTCACCTTGCCTATTCATTATACATGTGTGTGCAAAAAGCAAAGCATACTCTACAGTTCACTCTCATGTTTACTTGTAAATTCTGATAATTTGTGGACTCTCTGAAGTCCATTTGGTTTTTCCTCTGTTTATGTGAATGTCAGGATAAGATACTTTGATTTAGAGTCTCTATCTGAGAACATTCCTTTAGATGATTAAACTGATATAGCTGCCACTAACAATACACCCTGCCAGATGATCTCACATTCCTTTGTCTTGTCTGGGTAGGTCCTTGTTGGCTAAAGAATCAGGAAAGAGATTTCTTTTTTCTTTTTTTTTTCTATAATTTTATTGAGAAACAAATAGCAATGAGACAGTTTCAAACCAAATTGGTAGGACAGTTTCAATAATTAACACATTG
>NW_004524744.1:2267831-2275114 GCF_000260255.1 Octodon degus
GAAGGCTAGGGCCAAAATGTTGGCTTTCCTTGAGGCCTCCTTTTTCTCTAATTTTGATTTGCAAACTTAGGTTGTTAACCCTCCAGAAGAGAAGCTTATTGTTATTACCGTACCACCTAGGCTGTTAAGCTTAACCTCACTATCTGTCTGAATATCATACATCTTAGGCATAACCAAGAAAGAGATTTCTAAAATTTGATTTTTTTTTTTTGTTAAAAGCTATTTGGCTATGATTCAAGGAAGCAAAGTCAGATTGTCTTTAGAAATTGAAACTAAAACCCTGCATTTATGATCAGAGGCCTGACTTTGATTCATTAATACTATTTTGATAACCAGTTCTTGAAAAATATTCTGTATGAACAATTGGGGAGTCTAGCAAAATAGTTTTGACATTTTGCTAACATTAGTGCTTCAACACTGAACCATCTGCTAGAGAGTTACGAGTCTGAATGAAAGGTGTAAACCTGGATTAGCATCGATATGGTTTTCTATCAAGTTTGGCTTATTCTCATCTCACTGGATGTTTTCCAGGTCCCTTTGGAAGCCAAGATTGCCATTGTAGAGTGCAGTGCCATATGTTAAGATTCATATGACATATTACCTAAAAGTCATGAATTATAATACCATGTCTCTTTATGGAGCTGTGATTAGAAATGTTTATGTAAATGTAATACCTCCAAAGAAAAATGGCACCCCATGTTGGGCAACAGTTTGCATAGTGGTACTAAGATTCCCTGACTCAGTCAAAGTGTATCTCAAAAGTAGTCTATTCCTGGGAAATTGAAAAACCAACACCTTGTTCTAACTGTACTGATTTTAAAGGAGAAAGAATAGATTGAGGTGCTTTTAGGAAAATGCCAGTAACTTCCCCTACAAAACAATAAAATCACGAACAAAAAGAAAATATTTCAAAAATATCTGAAATATTTTTGAAAATATTTCAACACTCAACCCAACACTTGCATAAAATGTCTTATACTCAACACATTTTATACATTTGTATAAAATGTCTTATACTCAAATGAAAGTAAAAGTGGCAAAAGAACACATATCATAGGTTATTATATATTATGGGTTTTTAGAAAACCCATAAATGTCAATATTTTGTTCTGTTGAATATTTAAAAATATATGTGCATATGTACATATATACACACATGGATACAGACATACACACAGTATTTCCCAGTTATTATTCAGAGACACTAGACTTTATAAATAGAGCTTGACATTTTTTCTAATGTACAAATGGAAGATGAATACTTTGAGCTTTGAGGGAGAAGCAATAGTTTTTCATAGCTTCAGCTACTTTCTCTTGTTCTAGCCCCTCACCTCAACACTTGTTATGGATTACAGCACAAGATTAAAATTAACCTTTCATAGAAAGGATGCTTCTGCATTCTAACTAGTGTTCATGGATGTACATAGACATTTACTGATAAGTCTAGTTTTTGAATTGCTTTTATAATATCGGGAGTAAGATCATTTTTGATTAGTACCTAATGTTAAAAGAAAATACTATTCACGATGAGAAATAAGGATAAGTTGTTGAGATAAAAATGACTCATTTAATCTTCCAAATATGTAGCTACAATATTTGTTACTTATCACTGTCACAAATTAGTAGTGAAAGATTGATCAAGATTCTAAATTATGTAAATTATAGGAGACATATACACATCTATATGTATTAATAAATATTGATTTTGTCATGAACAGTTTTTAATGGCATAATAAATGTGACCTTTAAAAGTAATATTCCCATATACAACCAGTCCAGAGCATAAAATGTTTCAAATATTTAGAATTTATACAAAAGTATAGTGTTTTTATGCATATTTACATACATATTATAAAATGAGTAACTCTGCCCAAACTTGCTGTCCTGTATTTTCTTAGCTCTCATCAACCTTCGTGGGCAGATAGTCAAGGCTCAGTGTCACTGTGGGATCAGCCACACGTGATGATGTGTGGGATCAGCGTGATCGGCTGTCACTGGTTTCACTGACATCTGTCCCCACAGTGAGACAAGCTGCAGCATGAATTATTGAAGACATACACATGCAGATCTGTGTCATCATTACGCCAAATAATACATTTTGCCACACTCTGGAGAGCTGAAAGAAGTCATGGTTGACATCATCTTTAACCTTTTTTGACAATCTGCTACCATGTCACAGATTTAAAAAAGAAATGCAACACTAGAACAGTTTGTGATAGTCTTGTATCTCAGATACACATGAAACACAAACTCCTCTCAGCCCCTGAAGAGATTATATTTGCTCTCTTCAGAAAAGATTTTCTAACTGATGTAAATGTACCCATTTTGATAGATCTTTGTTTATCAGATGATTGATATTCTATAGTTAAATGATAAAAACAGAATTAGTCTCTTCCTTTGCAGAGTGACTTCATTTTGGCAGATTAGTGGATGTTAACGCACTAAGGAAGTGTCTCTAATAGCTTGAAGCAGCTTATAAAAAAATAACAAATGATTGCATCAATAACCTTGTAAAAAGATTGTTGCAGATTTTAAACAATCTGGTTGATATTTTTATGAGTCAAGAAAGATAGTCCAGGATAGTAACTCAAGAATCTGTTTTTAGAAAATTTTATACTGCTGTCAAGTAATTTTATTAGAATATAATCCCCCAAAAATATATTTCACTCAATTATGTCTCTATGTATACAGTATTATTTACATATATTTATAAATAATATATGATCCATATCTGTATACTTATGATTCTGGGCCAAATTATATTGCTATATTATTACTGATGACATTATTTAAGTGAATCATTTAAATATAACCTGTGTGGCCTTAGGTAAGTTACTTAATCTCTCTGTGTCTCAGTTGTGCCCAGCTATAAAATGGCATAATAAGTACACATTTGCCTGTCATACAAGGTTATCAGATAGGCAGAGAAAAAAAAACAGTAAATACAAAAATATTTAACAAATTCCGAGCACTGGCATTTGATATTCATAATAGCTGTTTTAGATTCTAATAGCTACTCTGATGCCTTACTTCCTTTAGCATTTTACAATAGTGTTTCACTTGGAAAAAAGACAAGCCAACTTTTCAGTAATTCCAGCTATCCTATCTTATTTTCCATCCTATCCAAACACCCTATGGCTTGAATAGTGGCTGGGACAAAACTTAGAAATTAATTTTGGTACAATGCCTAGAAAAATAGTTTAGATATTATTGAGAAAATTTTTCTTGGGTGTTACATGTTTTGCACATCTTGTGAATGGGGAAGCTATTTGCTTTTGCTCCATAATTTTTTTTAGAGAATTTTTAAAATAGTGAACAGCCTTGGAAGGTGAGACAGTAGCTTCCCCAAGATTAATAGACACGTATGTTTTTCATGTAGCATAAAAGATCGGGGCTGTCGGAACTCAGAGTTCTCTTTTATGGTGTACTCCACTGCACATGTAGGTTTTATCTAGCTCTTTTTGCATCACATTAATGTAAGAAGAAGGACTTAGCACAAATTCTTTGGCCACTGCTACTGTTTTGGGCAATGAACTACCTTTTGTCTTTGACCTAGGAGTCATGTATCTTCTGCCAGTGTCTGTGACACTGCAGCAGTCCAAAATGCTAGATTTTAAGTACGGTAAAGTCTCAGACCTTTCACATTCTTGACAGGAATTTTAAAAAATCCAGTAATATTGTTTCTGATTCAGTGTATTTACTTATTTACTTATTTTGCTATGTGATATTTTTGTGAGGGAGGATGACTTTGAACTAGAAGCAAAACTTCTGTTCCTAATCTGTACTGTTGGATATTTGATGCAAAAAAGCCCACTTCGATATTTTTAAGGAAATACTCTCACAAATTTGTTCTCTCATTTATATGTTTATATTTTTACAGAAAGTAATGATAGTCATATTTCAAGAGCATTTCAGGGCCCTCCAGATGACGGGAAGCCGACTCAAGACCACGCTGAGAGAACCATCGAGACTCATGACTCTGTAGTGCTTTGATTGCTGTAGGCTCACCTGTTCCATGACACCTGGCCCAAATTCCATCTTCCTGGAGCTGGGGACATAGTCAACTCCTGGAGTAGCAGAAGCTGGGGCAGAGGGCTGTGTGGCACACCAGACAGAGGTGAAAGCAGAAAAGTCTGTGCCATGGCGGGTGACTGAAATCTTCACTGTACCAGAGAACAGGAAGGGCTTGAAGGGCCAGAGAATCAGTGGGGTTTCCAGAACACTGTTCTCGCCGCAGAAGCTGCGACTTTACCCCACTCAGTTTACCTGGTCCAACTCAGTTGGGTGTCCTGAACCACTCTGAGCACTGAAAGCTGTCACTGAGCCTCTTGTCTCTGACACTGGGAAGACATGTAGAGAAGAGCCTCATGTAGGTGGTCCTGCAGGGCCGCCCTTCGGGGAGAGCTGTCTTAACAATGCACAGGAGGGGAGAGGCGCACACTGAGAAACAGCTCAAGCCTCTTTCAGGAGAAGAAACTCAGAGACGAGATCTTCAGCTGGAAAATAGTCAGTAAACATCTAGGAGACTACAGGGCCTGGGGTTGAATGTTCCTAATGTTTTAATTGGGCTGATTTTCTCATTGTATCCAAATGGTGCACACATCATTACCTGAGTTGGATCAGACCAATCCCATTCCATGCGCTAACAGTGGCCCATGATTGGCTAAGCTAATAAGCATATTTTGCTTGCTTTCTTTTTTCTTTTTGGTGGAACCGGGGATTGAACTCAGGCCCTTGCGCTTGCCAGGGAAGCACTTATTCTACTAAGCCATCTCCCCATCTCCGCCTGCTTTCTATAATGATTTCAAATGGACATGTGTCTTAATAAATTCATATGTACTGAGTTGCAGGTCTTTTGCTGGTTATGCTGAGCTTAATGGATAGAACAAGGGGGCTGTACCAGCCATCTTATGCCCATTTAGCTGTCCTAAGTAGGCAGAGTAGATAAGTAGAAAACATATGACTAGGTGAATAGTCACAGTATTTCCTTTTGCTTACCAAAGCTGATACCTGGTGCTATGGTGGGTTTCTCATTAAATAATTCTATAAGCCTTCATTCTTTTGTTGGGTTTTCTGTTACAAGCAAAGGAAATAATTCTAGGTAATAGATTTGGCATATACTGCCTTGAATCCAGTGCTTTGGCACTTAATTCTTGCCATTTGCTTAGATGTCATTCTGTTTGAGTTTATACCAATCCTTCTAAACAGGTGTTTACAGAAAAGAGAACATGAGAAACCATTATTTGAAAGGTTAGATGATCCATTTAAATTCTTGTTGCCTCTGACTTGGATAAACTTTTGAAGTCAATCAATGGCTTCAATGTCTTTTTCATCTGTCCTTTTGTGGTCTATAGTAATTGTGGAGTCTCTGTCTTCTTGTACCTTGTGTAGCTGACACACTTTTATACTTTCTCTCTCTAAACCTTATTTTCAAAGACTTCACTTTCATTAAAGCACTGTGTGTGTGTGTGTGTGTGTGTGTGTGTGTGTGTGTTCATGTTCCTGCTTGGGAATATGTCAGTATATGAGCCCCTGTCTTTAAATGATCACATCAGTGCATTTACATAAAACTATGCATAGAATACAAGAGAAATTTCATTTCCCTAAGTCTTGTCTTTGGCTCATAAATTCCAGGTTAAGAATTACTTCATTAAGTTACAAATTGCTGATAAAAGTTTCATGTGTTAAATCCTCCCACAAATATTTTTATTTAAATAACTGAAATTAAAGCTAAAAGATGCAGTCCTAATTCTGTGTACTACTCTGTGGTTGACATAAGGTAATTTGGATGGAGGCATCTTCTCGTCTTTCGGTCTCACCTCCATGATTCCCGGAAGCTTAGTGTATGATCCCAAGTGTTAGTGGGAGTCAGAGGACTGTTGCTAGCCATGTTAGAATAATAGTCTTCTGGAATAAGCTAGTGAGGTATTATTAGTTATGTAATAATACAGATGACAGCAAGCAGATTCGGCAGTTGCCTGTATGGAGTAATTTTTCCATTGTGAAATAACTCAGCAGATTAAAGCACCTGCTTAGGCAGATGCAGGAGTTGGAGGTTTGATACCTGGCCTGCTGTGCTGGTCCTGACCCTGGGACACACTGAGAGGGCGATTGAGACTGGGCGTGGTGGTGGATGCCTGTAATCCCAGCTCTTGGAAAGCTGAACACAGGCAGATCACTACAAGTCCAGTCTATGTAGTGAGACCTTGTAGACCCTTTAGACCCTTACTAAAATACAAAAAATAATTTTTTTTCCACTGTACTCTATTGTTGCATAGGCTAATAGGAGCACAAAATGAACACTGGGAAACAAAAACATGTTTGTCTTTGAATTCAAACAGTTGAAGGCACAAAGTTAACTAAAAAGAAAGCATAAATACTTTCTTGGCACTTAACTGAGTTGGGTGAATTACTTAGGATTCATGTGTACAAAGTTGTCTTGTGCCAGGCTAAGAGAATAAGATTAGGATCTGCCTCATTCCACGTGTTTTATAAGTCAGTGTCTGCATATATTGCAACACGGTTTGGTTTTAGAGATTAAGGTATACCACAGTTTAAAAATTATTTGCACATAGTAGCAATATATTTTTCTTATGAATATTGAAGCAATCTGAACTATCTTTAATTTTTGAGGGCAGAGTAGGACAAATTGAAATATAGAAATCTTTATGAAGAATTCTCATTTTAATGTTAATGTAGGAGAGAAAAAAATCATTTTAAAAATCTATGGTTCTCTAAGTCAGTTATAAAAATAATATATGTAAAATACCTAAATTGGTTGAAGTTGATATCCTTGTTCCCCCAATATTAATTATTTATGAGTATGTAAATTATATGCAAAATTAGGAGACTCCCTGGGGGTATAGCATTCTACTGTCAGCAAGATATTTTAAAAACAGATGTTTTAATATAGTCTTTAGGACTTGATGAGAGAAATTATGAAGTGCTATGAGAAGCCAGCTTTTTGTAATTTAAATTTTTTTCAAAAGCATATTGATGCAGTCTCCTTTAGAATACAGAGGTAAACTTTCTCTAACTAGTAATCAGAACAAAAATGTAAGCCAGTAAAGGCTTAGCATGGAAACGTAATAATCAGAAAGTGACATTTTAAAGAGCTTTTTAGCATTTAGGCTTTTCTTTCCTTTTCAAAATTGTTTTCATATTCCAGGATTTTGGGTGTGCTATATAAAAACTTCATTAATTTGAACATTGTAACAATAGATTATTTGTCACAATATGTTCCAAATATAGTACAGCTTGTAAAGATAACTTAATATTATGTT
>NW_004524744.1:2280074-2281440 GCF_000260255.1 Octodon degus
ATTTTACCAGCCTGCACTCCCACCAACAGTGGAGAAGGGTTCCTTTTTCCTCACAGACTCTAGCATTTGTTATTGGTTGTCTTGATGATAGCCATTCTTTCTGGCATAAGGTAGTATGTCAGTGCTGTTTTAATTTGCATCTCTTGATTGATCAGTGATGTTGCATGTTTTTCATATATTTATTTGACATTTGTATCTCTTCATTTGTGAAGCGTATATTCATCTCAGATGCCCATTTTTGTATTGGGTCTTTAAATTTAGGGGGGCCTAATTTAAAAAAATTCTTTATATGTTCTAGATAGGAGTTCTTTGTCTGATGAACATCCTGCTATAATTGTCTCACACATCTTTTTACGCTGTTGGAGATTTCTTTTTCTTTTCTTTTCCTTTTTTTCTTTTTCTTTCTTTCTTTCTTTTCAGAACTGGGGATTGAACTCAGGCCATTGCACTTGCCAGGCAAGCACTTAGTCTACTGAGCTATCTCTCCAGCTCTGTGATTTCTTTTTACATGCAGAAACTTTTCAAAAAGAAAAGATCCCAATTGTTGACTCTTTGAAGTTTTTCTCGTGCTGTTTGATGTTTGTTCATGAACTTTTTACCTACCCTTATAGCCTTAAGGTTTCTACCTACTTTCTCTTCCAGAACATTTTGTGTTTCTGTTTTAATATTTTAATCTTTGATCCATTTGACTGTAGTTTTGGGCCTGGTGATAGGCATAAGTCTATTTTAAGCCTTCAACATATGAAAAGTCAATATTTCCAGCACCATTTACTAGGAGGCTATCTTTTTTCCAATGAATATGTTTAGCCCCTATTTCAAAGTTAAGGTTGCTGAGTGTGCTTGTAGTTGTTTCTTCAACTTCTAAATTGTGCTGTTGATCCTCAAGTCTTTTTATGCCAGTATCATGTTGATTTTAACTTTAGCTTTGTAGTATACTTTCAAGTCAAAGATTATGATGCCTCCTTCATTTCATTTGTTTCCTAGGATTGTTTGGCTATTCTAGGTCTCTTTGGGTTCCAGGTGAACTTTAGGAATGATTTTTCTAGATCTGTGAGGTATATGAAAGGTAATTTAATTGTGATTGTATTGAATTTGTATAACAATTTTGGGAGTATGGCCATTTTCACAATGGTGTTTCTTCCTATCCATGAACAAGGAATATCCTTCCATTTTCCAAAATTCTTTTCAATCTCTTTTTTCAGAGTACTATAATTTTTGCTGCATTAATCTGTTACTTCTTTTGTGAGATTGATTCTTAAGTATATCATTTTTGGGGGAATGTTACTGTGAAAGGTATGGTTTTCATGATTTCTCTCTTCGTGCATTAGTTGTTTTTGTATAGAAATGCTATTGATTTTTGACTGTT
>NW_004524744.1:2281740-2290544 GCF_000260255.1 Octodon degus
TTCATAGATGGCTTTTATCAGATTGAGATACAGACCATCTGTTTCAATTCTACATTGTTTTTAGCATAAATGAGTATTGGAATTTATGAAAAGAGTTTTTTGAATCTATTGAGATGATTGTGTGTTTTTTCTTGGCTCTGCAGATGTGGTGTATTACCTTTATGGTTTTGTGTATATTAAACCATACTTTCATTCCTGGTATGAATCCTACGTGGTCATGATATATAATGTTCTTGATAATTTGCTGTATTCTGTTTGCTAGTATTTTATTGAGGACTGTTGCATCTATGTTTCTAGGGAAATTGGCTTGTAGTTCTCTTTGTTTGGTTGGGTCCTTCTCTGGTTTTGGTGTCAGAATAATACTTGCTTAATTGAATGAGTTAGGGAGAATTGCTTCTCTTTCAATTTCATTGAAGACTTTGGGAAATGTTGTCATTAGATCTTTCCTTAATTTCTTTTAGAGTTCAGCTGTGAAACCATCAGGATCTCAACTTTTCTTTGTTGGCAGTGTTTTATTTTTGTTACTTTTCTAATTTTATTGGCTGATATTGGGTTATTCAGAATTTTTATATCTTGATTTAGCTTTAGTAGTGCTTATGCATCTAGCAATCTGCCCATTTCTTCTGTTCTTTGCATTCTATGGGAGTAAAGATTCTGGAAATAGGTCTTGATAATCTTGTTAGTTTGTATAGGGTCTCTAGTGATTTCATTCTTTTCATTCCTTATTGCATGAATTTGAATTTTTCTTTCCTTTTTAAAATGAGGTTGGCTAGGGGTTTATGAATTTTATTTATTCTTTCAAAGAACCACCTCTTCGACTCATTAATTCTTTGTGTTGTTTTCTTTATTTCCATTGCATCTATTTCTGCTCAGATTTTTATAATTTCCTGCCCTTTTTGGATTTGGGCTTGACTTGTGTTTCATTTTTCTAGGAGTTTGAAGTGCAGCATACAATTGCTTATTTGGCCTGCTTCTGTTTTCCTGATGTAAGAATTTATCACCATAAATTTCTCTCTTAAGATAGCTTTCATTGCATGCCGCAGGTTCTGGCAAATTGTATCTGTATTTTCATTAGATTGTAAATATTGTTTAATTTCTTTTTTAATTCCTCCATGACCCATTGATTATTCAGGAAGGTATTATTTAGTTTCCATATGTTTATAGAGTTTTTGCTCTTTCTTTTGTCAATAATTTCTAGTTTGAGGCTAGTGAGATAGCTCAGCAGACTAAAGCACCTGGTTAGGCAAACTTAGGCAAGTGCAGGTACCTCGGTTTGATCCCTGGCACCACATGCTGCACCAGCACCACCCCCTGGGTGACCTGAGCCAGCTGGAGTCCAGGTATAGTGGCACACACCTGTAATCCCAGAGTTGGCAAGGCTGAAAACTGGAGGATCACTATGAGTCTGATATGTGTAGTGAGACTTTGTAACAACCAAATACATTAAAAATTATAACAATAATTTCCAGTTTCATTGCACTATGGTCAAATAACATGCATGGGATAATTTCAATTCATTTGCATTTACTTAAGCATGTTCAGTGTGCTAGCACATGATCTGTTTTGGAGAACATCCCATGTGCAGCTGCCAAAAATGTGAATTCTGATGTTGTTGGCTGGAGCACTGTAAAGGTCTACTAAGTCCCTTTCTTCACAAGTTCAGTTATTTCTTTGCTCATTCTTCGCACGGTGGATCTATCTTTTTGTGTTATTGGGGTGTTAAATTCCTCCAATACAATTATGTTATTGCTCATTAGATTTTTCATGTCTGTTAAAATTTGTCTTATGTAGTTGGTGCTCCTACATTGGGTGCCTCTATATTTATAATATCTTTTTCTATTGCAGTTTTCTCCTTTTTTGTATGCAGTTACCTTCTTTGTCTCTTTTTAACTACATTTGGTTTGAAGTTGACATTGTCAGCAATCATAATAGCTATCCCTGCTTTTTTTTGGGGGGGGGGAGGGTTCCTGTCACACAGAGTATTATTTTCCATTCTTTGACATTCAATCTATTAATTTCTTTTTGAGTTAAGTGTGCTTACTGCATGCAGCATATTGTTGGATTTTGTTTCTTAATCCTCTGTGCCAGTCAGTTTCTTTTCATTGGTATATTGAGGCCATTTATATTGATAGTGGTAATTAATGCATATTGGCTTATTGTTGTCATGTTATTTTCCTACTATAGGATCCCTACTATATTTCTATATTTCCTCTTTGCTTAATTGCCTGTTCTACTTAGTTGTACTCTTCTGTTGTTGCTGAAGTTGTGGTCATATTTGTTTCTTTCTAAAATATGTCCGTAGTCTTTGTAGCATTGGTTTGGTTGTCATGAATTTTTTCAGTTTTTCTTTGTCATGGAAATATCTAATCTCTCCACTGAATTTGATAGATAGTTTTACAGGATACATCAATCTGTATTGAAAGTTGTTTTCTTTCAGGACTTCAAATATTCACTCCAAGGTCTTCTGGATTTAATGGTCTGTGTTGAGAAATCTTCCATGATTCTGATGGGCTTTCCATTATAGGTGATGTATTTCTTCTAACAGCTCTCCATATTCTGTTCTTTTGCTCATTTCTGCAATCTTGATTATTATGTGTCTGGGTGATTATTTATTTTGATTATGGCCAGCTGGAGTTCTATATGCTTCAGCTGTATATCAGATTCTTTTCCCACTTGGGAAATTTCTTGCTACTACTTCTGCAAGTATTCTTTTTATGTCTTTTGTCTATCTTTTTGTTTATAGCTATTAGTCCTATATGATTTTTCTTTAGTTCATCTTGCAGCTGTTGTATTGTTATTTCCTGGTTTGTCACTATTTTTAAGAGATGTTTCCTTTCATGTTCAGTAGCTGCAAAGCTATCTTCAAGGTCTGAAATTCTATCTTCTGTTTCATTAAAGTAGTTTTGCCAGCTTTCAATGGAATTCTTAATGTCCTGGATATTAGTCTAAATCTGTTTCATGCATTCTAGTTCTTTCCTGTATTATTCATTCAATATTTCCATCATTTTCCTTTTTCTTTCTATTTTTTTAAAATCTTTGTCTTTCTTAGATGTATTGAAAAATTCTTTCTTGATTGTTGTCATTTCCTTTTTTTTTTTTTTACCATAGATATTATTTCTGATCTGATATCCTCCATAGCCTGATGGAGTTTTTTTCTTTACTTCAGTTTCTATCATCTCAGAAATTTAAGTTGTATGACTTCCAAGTTCTTCTTATTTTTATTTATTATAGTTTTATTTTATTTGGGGGAGAAAAAAAGGAAGAATAAAAACCAGAAATGGGGTAGCATACAACAATAACATATAACATATACTATAGTTTTTTAAAACAAGAATAGCTGATTAACAATGGTTGATATATGCTCTATTTTTATTATCAAATCTGTTGCTCAGATTAGCAGATACAGTTATGTAAGATTGTCTCCTGGACTTCTTTTGGTTGGGCTAGAGGTCTGAAATTGTCTTTTGTTCCTTCCTTTTCCCATTTTTTGCAGTGATGGAAGATGTGCAGGGTACAAAGTCATCAAGGATCTCCAGAGTGTGGGAGGGCACGGTGCGTTCACCAAAGTTTCTACTGTGTGGGATTCTATGTGGTTTCTACCTCCTTAAGGAGAGGAGGCAAGCCACAGTTCAGGAAGGATCTGATGATGAGTGCAGGCTGGTGATGTGTAAAGCCCTCTCAGTGGTTGATTGGCACAGGTAGTGCTCCACAAGGCTCTTTCAGGTTGCTGTAGTTGTCAAGACTAGCTGGTGCCCTTCAGAATGCTGAGAGACTGCTGACTCAGCAAGTTCCAGCAAGAAGGCTGTGGGGGGAAGGGTTATGGCTAACGAGTCTCCCCACAGTCTTCAGGGTATATGTGTGTGGATGGGGTTAGCTAGAATTAAAAAACTATGGTGAATGGCAGAGGCTAGTTTACCAAGTTTCTCTGGAAGTCTTCAGGGTGATCAAGGGCTGCAGGACTCAGTAAACTCCAGCAGGAAGGCTACCATGCTGATTTTATCACAGTAGCTTTATAATATAATTTCAGGTCAGGGATTGTGATACCCCTTTTCTAGTAATTTTATTGAGAAAAAAATAGCAATGCGACACTTTCAAAACAGGTTACTAGGACAGTTACAATAACTAATACACTGCATATTGTTGTCTTTGTAGTAGTTATTTGGAGTCAAAACAGGTTAGTAGGACAGTTACAATAATTAATACTTTGCATGTTGTTGTCTTCATAGCAGTTGTTCAGAGTACAAGATACAGAAATGATATCTTGTATAAACACTATTAGTAAAATTTTTTTTCATGGAACTAAGATAAAGTAGCTGTATATCTATCCTATTTTTATATCCCCTTTTTTATTTAGTTTTGTCAGAGATGGGTATTCTATTGCCAATCAATTATTGTAGGTGTGTGAATTCAGCAAAATATTCCAATATAGTCCAGTAGTCCATAATAGTAGTGGGTTATCCATAGGACTGGCAATGTTAGAAGTTATGGACTTGAGCCATTTACAGCTCAACATATTAATATGGCTTTACTTCTTATACGTTGTGTTTATAATTTTCTGCTGGATGATTAAGACCAAGATAAAGCAAGACCTATATAACAAAAAATGTAACTTTTGTATCTTACAAGGTCAGTCAAATCACCTAAGGACTTACCCTGAAACCCTGTACAGCAGTTTGTAGATCTTTTGTCAGTGTCAGCCATGTGGATGAGTCACGGCCATTGCTTGACAAATTTGCTGTCTGTGAAAGCCTGAGAGAAGGTTTTCTCTCTAGGTGACTCTCCTTAGGCCCACTATACATTGTTGATCACTCCTTGTGGCCCCATAATCTCCTTGATCAGAAAATTTGGGACACCACTGAGTTACAAGATGTTACAATACAGGTTCTCTTATGTCCTGAGTCCTTACTGACCTTCAAGGACTAGGGCCAAAATATTGGCTACCATTGTAGCCTTTCTTTTTCTCTAATTTTTTTCTGCAAACTTAAGTTGTTAACCCCCCAGAAGAGAAGCTTAATGATATTATTACCCTATACCATAGGCATTTGCGCTTAGGGATTGTGATCCCTCTTACCTTTCCTTTTTTTCCTAGGATTTCTTTTGATATTCTGGGTCTCTTCTGGTTACAAATGAATCTGAGGAACTTTTACTCTAGCTTTGTCAGATATACTAATAATATATTAATCAGGATTGCATTGAATCTGTATAACAATTTTGGAGTATGGCCATTCTCACAATGTTTGTTCTTCCTAATCAGGAACATAGCATATCTTTCCATTTTCTCAAATCTTCTTCAACCTCTTTTCTCAGAATACAGTAATTTTTGCTGATATTATTCTTTTACTTTCTTTGTGAGATTGATTGCTAAATATTTCATTTTTTAGATATTATTGTGAACCTTATGGTTTCCCTAATTTCCCTCTCAGTGTGTTCAATATTTGTGTACAAAAATGCTACTGATTTTGGGGTGTTGAGTTTTTTTTCTCTTGGTGGAACCAGAGATTGAACTCAGGCCTTTTCCTTGCCAGGGAAGCACTTATTCGAGTGTTTTTTTTTTTCTTGGTGGAACCAGGGATTGAACTCAGGCCCTTTGCTCGCCAGGGAAACACTTATTCTACTGAGCCATCTCTCCAGCCCCGGGGTGTTGACTTTGTATCCTGTGACATTAGTGAATTTAATGATTAAATGTACAAGTCTTTTGGTGGAGATTTTGGGGTCCTATAATACTAAGTGGAGTATTATGTCATCTGCAAATAATATAATTTCCATTTTTTTCCAATCTTCATTCCTTTAATTTCTCTGTCTAATTGCTCTTCCTGTTTCCAGAACTATAATGAACTGGAGTGAAGACAGTAGATATCCTTGTCTTCTTCCTGATTTTAAGGTGAAGGACTTCAGTTTTTTCCCATTTAGTATGATGTTGGCTGTTGGTTTCTCATAGATGGCTTTGATCAGATTAAGATAAAGATAATCTATTCTGATTTATTTATTCTTTTAAAGAACCAACTTTTTGACTCATTAATTCTTTGCATCTTTTCCCATCTCCATTGCTTTAATTTCTGCTGTAATTTTTCTAATTTTCTGCCTTCTTCGGGCTTTGGGTTTGACTTGCTCTTCTTTTTCTAGGAGCTTGAGTTGTGGGATAAGATTATTTATTTAATGCATATGGTATTTTATCATTCTTCCCAGCAGTGTCCAGACTCAGTTATCATTCAAAGTCCAGCCTACAGCAGAAACTATGTTGGTTACTTGAGTGAATATTATATAATACAAATGTATACACAGGTTCAAAATGTTAACTAAGATTCTCAATGAATGTAAAAAACTTTTATGTTGTAATGGAGGTAAGAAGTAGCTGTGCCTCTTAGCACTAGAGAAGAGGGAGATAGAAATATTTTAATTTAGGAAGTTAGAGGAGGTATACGACACAGTTGAGCAGATCAGATTCCTGGCAAGATTTTGCTGGTGTCTTTCAGAAGATAGAACAAAACTTATACTGTGGGGGAAATTGTTACAGGATTAGATTATTGTCAAGGAAGGAATGGCTCCTGTAAATGAAGTGATGTACAGTTGTCCTGGCATGAACTGCAAGGAGCAGGAAACTAATTTGCTGCTTCACAGGTTCTTCTCTTTCTCTTCTATTGGCCAAGCCTAAAACTACCATCAGCTGTTTTTCTGCTGCATAGAAACAAATCAAAGTAAATTTAGACTTAAGATCAACAAATGACTATTTTCTCACTTTTTGTATCCAGGCTGGTCACATAATTTGTTTGATCAATAGAACTTGATTTGATCCTGTGAGAACTTTTGCTCACTTTAGATGTTTCCTTGATGTCAACATTAACTGAAAAGATAGTCCAGACTTTCAGAGGATCAGAAGTCACGTGAAAGAGAACTAAGAATTCTAGAATCCATCTTGCATCTATTTGAAGCAAGTATCTGGGTATAGTTTACAATTGCAATAGATGAAGACTCATGTATCTGTAATTCCCCTTGCTGAAGGAATATTTAGTTAAGTTCTCTTGTCTGTGTTAGTTTTTATCTCCATCAAGATACTGGAGGGAAAAGCTTAAATGAAGGAAGATTTATTTTGGCTGATCCTTTCTTATTGCTGGCTGTGTCTATTTCTCTCAGTCTCTAGTGAGGCAAATAATCATTGCAGCCAGAACACGAGTGTGTGTGTGTGTGTGTGTGTGTGTGTGTGTGTGAGAGAGAGAGAGAGAGAGAGAGACAGAGACAGAGACAGAGACAGAGACAGAGAGAAGAAGGAGGAAGAGGAGGAGGAGTAAAAGCACAAACACAAGGCGCATCTTCAAAGGCACTCCAACAGCGAGCTACCCAACTAGGCCCAATATCACCTTCTAATGTTTCCATCACCTTCCCAATGCATCACCAGCTGGGAGCAATGCTTCTATACAGCCTTTTGGTAACATTCAGATCCAAATTCTAACAATCTCTGTCCCTCTCTATCTCTCTGTCTGTCTGTCTCCATCTCCATCTCCATGACAGTCTCTGTCTCTGTCTCTATCTCCACCTCCATCTCTGTCCCTATCTTTCTGTCTGTTTTTTCTGCCTCTCCGTCTGCCTGTCTGTTTCTCTGTCTCTGTCTGTTATCCTCTCTGTCTCTGTCTCTGTCTCTGTCTCCATCTCTATTGCATGCTGGATATCTTGATAATTTATCTTTTTAACATACATATCTCTAGATCAAAGAAGTGCAGTTCCTTAATGAGTAATATTTACTGTGGACTAGATGCAGATTGTGAGGCAGTAGAGTCTGAGCCTGATGCTTGAATGGTTAAGTGTTAGAGAATAAGCATAAACAATTTTTGCCTATGTGAAGAATATAAATTATATCAAGGGATAGACTGTGATAGATTGCAAGAAATAGATGCATCATTTTGTAGGTCCTTTCATCAAATGTGGGGCCCAGCTGGTTCAGACTACTGGATAATAGAAGCCAACAAGCAGACAAAGTGATAGACCTTTGAGTAAAGCTATCTCAGCTCTTCCTGCCTCACTTAACCTCTGTGAAATTATCATATTAACAGCACAGCCCATCCATACACTCATGAGAAATTCTAAATCATTGGCTTTAAATTACTAAGTTTCATAATGGTTTAATTAACAATGGAATGAACAAATAGTATTTTGACATTATCACACTAGTTTTTTGTTCAAGGTAGTCTATAAGGAACAAAGATGAGGAAAATACGATAGAAAGTAGAGTAGACAAAGAAACAGAAATAAATCAAGTATAGCTTCTTCCATCACATTTATATGTGTAATTTTAAGAGATATAAGATTTAAGTAAAAAAAAAAAGAATCTATGATGGTTAGTAGTAGGAAAAGAAGTGAACAAAAAAGCTATGATTTGAGGACAGAATCCTTCCTGATATCTCTGTTTCTGAAGTCATACAACTCATGAACTATGCATAGAAGTCTGGGTATAATTTCTGAATTAGCACCATAAACTATGTAGCATGTACAACATGTTAAGCCATTTTACTCCACCAAGAGATGCTACAAAAGCAAGTATCATTATTCCTATTTTGTACATGAAGAAACAGGGATAAGAGGTTAAACAACTTAGTTCAGATTGCATAGTTCTTGAGAAGTCAGCTAAAACTCAAACCAAGGAAGCCCTGGAATTCTGGATTTGTGCTCTATATCATTTAGTATGCTATACTTCAAAGTCAAAGAATTTGATGGAAAGTGTCAGTTAAATAGCTAAAATTTATTAAATTTTAATTGGTATTAAGTTACTGATAGCTGTAAAATTTTTTATATTTCTTTTTTTTGTGCAGGAT
>NW_004524744.1:2291177-2300690 GCF_000260255.1 Octodon degus
ATATCCAAGTCCTAGCAAGTGTTCTAATCCCAACATGGAGATTGTGTTTCTTTAAAGGGATCTCTGATTTTTTTTAACTTGAAGTAATTGCGTCTCCCCTAAATTTCCTGAACAATAAATACACACCCAAGAGATATTTTCTATCTTGTATGACATTTATTTATAGCTAAACTGTATGTCCTTTGGTATGGAATCCAAGCCTGATTTACTTTTGTATTGTTTGTAGTAGAAATGGGATGAATGAGTAGATGCTTGGGAGAATGAATGGATGAATAGAAGAGTGAATGTATGGATGAATGAATGAGTCTCGTATTTTAAAACTGAATCAAACCCATAGCTCACATTTTTAGTATTTCTAAAGAAGTGTTTTACACAACAATTGAATTTTTTTCCTGATGTGTGAAAAGTCAACTAATTGGAAGTTATTGAATTTTATCATAGAATTGTATAGTAGGATTAATGTATAATATTGTTTGGCTTTATGGCCTATTGTTCTATAGTACCTGTCTACTAATCATTTCCTAATAATGTTTTTATTATTTATATCTTTAATATGTTACTCTATTAATTCATTTTTGTGTATCCCTTTGAGAACCTGTACATCTAAGGCATTATCTTCATGCAGTGCTAGATTTTTCTTGTATTCCAACCAAAGTATCTCCCATTACAACATAAGCATATTTCTTCTTAATGTCTAAATATGGAGACCCTCTCAGATACTTAGAAAAGGTAAGTTACCCAGGATAGTCACATATTTGCAGGATCCAGTGGAAAATGAAAATGTAGGACTTTTCTTCAAAAATAGTAAGCATTCCAAGATAGCCCTATCTGTTACATCAAGTCAAGCAGAAGACCCCTCTTATCACAGGATCCTAAGCAACTGCATTGGTTTTACAATGATGAAGTAGGCTGTGGTGTCACTTTTCCCCTTCTTCTATGCTGGCTGGCTTTTAATTCTTTTATTTTGTAATAAATGCTGATTCATATTTTTAAAATATATCCTCTACTAAACAAAAACAATAACAAAAATATAAAAGGGCTAAAAGTCTATAAAAATAAGCATCAGTATCTGTGCAAATGATATTTAACTGATGGTAGTGAAATGTAAAGTTCTAAGTTTATAGTTAAATAATGTCACCAATAGTCATGTATCAAAATTAAAAAATATTCTATGGAAATAATGAGAATTCCAGATATCTGGGTGTTTATATACAGCAGATTTGTAACATTACCAACTGTGTGGCAGCCAGACTTCTTAGCAGAATACTAAGTCCCCTATAAATTCTAAGAGACAATGATTCAATTCATAAACACTAAATACTATTTAGGTTCAGTACGCTATCGCTACGCTGTATTTATACTTTTTAACACTGAAAAGTTTCTAACAAGTCTGATTAAGTTCAAATAACAAATGTAGATTACTTTTTAGCTTTTCCTTGCATTCAAATTTCCCTGTTGTGAACTGTAACTTTTTTTAATGAAAACTTGTGTTGATCCTCCTACCAAGATGTATTGCTATTATTGCTTTCTGCTCTCTAACAGAAGTGATTTACACTTCTTCCAGAAGTGATATTTTATCATCTTCTAGAAAATGATACTTTATCATTAAAGAGTATGATTTTATTTGCTAGCTTTTTTTTGTCATTTATGCAGTCATTCATTTTGTCCATGTATTCATTCATATAGTCAATAAGAAAGTAGCAGTGAACAAAATAAACAAAACTCCCTGTCTATAGGAAGATTGTATGGAGGAGACAGATAAAAAGGTTACATAGGGCTGGCCAAATAGCTCAGCAGACTAAAGTGCCTGCTTAGACTGGCACAGGGACCAGGATTCAACCCCTGGCATGCTGTGCTGGCCCTGTCCCTGGGGTGCGCTGAGACAACAATTGAGACTGGTACACACCTGTAATCCGAGCACTTGGGAGCTGAAAACAGGAGGATCACTATGAGTCCGATCTGTGTTGGGAGATCCTGCACGAAAAATAAATTAATCTTTAAGAAAAGGCTACACAAAATACATAAAATATTAGATAATGAGAAATGGTGTGAAAAAATATGCATGGGATGGGGATGGGCATAAGAGTTGTTTGCAATTTTAATTTTTGTGTTCGTCTAAGGCCCTACTGAAAAGGCACTGCTTGGGCAAGGACATGGAGAGGGAAAAGGAAGCCCTGTTGGTCTAGTGAAGAGTATTTCAGGCCAGAGCAGCCAAGAAGGCAAAGATCTGAACGGAGGAGTAGGCTTGGGTGGAGAGGACAGCAAAGTTGTTTTGATGACTTCAATGTTACACACTGACATACTGTACTCCATAGTGAAGCACTACTATTAGGCAGTTAGCCAGTTTAACTTATCAATGTAAATTTAAAATAGGCTTGAAAACAAAACTTACTTACCTGGAAAATATAATGCCAGGCTCTGATGATTAGATTTAGAGCCATTAAAGTTCCTCAGATATTGGAATAGTTCAATTTGAGATGGAACAACAGACTATGTTGTGTCTTGTGCCTTCTTTTTTTAATAATTGAGGATGACAGATAAGTTGTTTCTACTTTTTCACTAAAAAAGATAAGAAATTAGTGTTGCATTATCTCCTGACATTGAATTAATCATAGTTTAAAATTAAAGAAGTGTAACTTATGAGCATCTATCAGAAATTCAAGGTTCACTAAAAATGAGGCAAAAGCCACATGCTGATGGTGGCACTCTCATGAATTTGCCTACACAGGCAGATGTGTAGCTGGGAGAAAACGATTCCAGACTTCTGTCCACCTAAAGCTTGCATCTTTTTTTTTAAATTAATTTTATTGGTACACATTTGACATACATAATGACCACACTCATCCTAGGGAATTCAACAAGCTTTCTTTCTTTCTTTTTTTTTTTAATTTTTTTTAACATTTATTTATTGTGTGTGTGTGTGTGTGTGTGTGTGTGTGTGTGTGTGTGGCCAGCTCAGCCCACCAGGGGGCTCGGCTGGCCGGCATGTGGTGCTGGGGGATCGAACCGTGGTCCCTGTGCTTTGCCAAGCTTGTTCCAAGTAGGTGCTTTAGACCACTGAGCCATCTCTCCAGCCCTAAACCTTGCCTCTTAATGTCCTCTTCCATACCTTTATTACTGGAGTAATGGATACACTGTTAATAAAATTGAGTGCATATTCAGATGGTATAATTGTGTTAATAAATTCAAAAGTCATAAGGAAAGAAGCAAACAATAATGTTGGTTCAGGACTCTAAAACACTTTTATGATTTTTTTAATATTTATTTATTTTTATTTATTACATTTATTTATTGTGTGTGTGTGTGTGGCCAGCTCAGCCCACCAGGGGGCAGGTCTGGCTGGCATGTGGTGCTGGGGATCGAACTGCGGTCCCTGTGCTTTGCCAAGCTTGTTTCAAGTAGGTGCTTTAGACCACTGAGCCATCTCACCAGCCCCCAATACTTTTATGATTTTAAAGTTGGGATTTAAAATTATGCCTATAGAACTGATTTTAATCTAGCTTAGGTCTACTTTTCATTATCAATTTTATTTCTAACAACTACCTTAGCTCATTATTTTTATCTTAGAGCTTGAGGAAAACTCCAACTAAACAAATTGTAAATAACTTTATGTAGAATTTTTTTCTTTATTTCTGTATTTAAAAAAAAAATTTTTTCTCTCTTATTGATGAAACCATACAGGCTGGTACTGAATATTCTAGTAGTTATAGAGAATGGCAAAAAGAATACCTCAAAAATGCAAAGATCTGCACGTGTATTTGCACTTACACAAATGAAGATACTATAATTTTTATTTTATTTGTTTGGGGCTGTGTAACTCAGTGGTAGCTTTTTGTTTTTGATACTGGTGGTGAACCCAGAGCCTCACAAGTGCTCTAGCTACTCGGGAACTTCCACAGGCCTTTCAATATTGAGAGATGATTATGCTAAGTTGCCCAAGCTGGCCTTGAACTCGTCATCCTCTTGTCTTGGCCTCCTACATAGCAGGGATCCCAAGTGTGTACTACCACATATACTATAATGAATTTTAGTGTATAACTCCAAGGCTAAGTATTTGAAGGCTAACAAATTCAATATATGTTTAGTCAAATGTGGAAAAAGCCTCTATATTCAATTGAACCATGGAATAGCTGAGGTTATGATAAAACCTCTGTAACGCAATTGTAGCAACAGTCACAGTAGCACCTTATAGCGCTACAGAATGTATGTACTTTGTGAAGTGGTTTTGTGTACTTATCATATTTCATTATATGCTTTCAGTTTAATTTCCTGCCTGTGTTCGTTATTGTATTCAGTTAATTTCTTACTTGCTTGTAAAATTATTCATGATTGTATTAAATTTGTGTTTCTATTAAATCATTTTGGCTAACTTAGACATTGTTAATCTCCATGGGAAAAAAAAACAAGCTTGTGAGTTAAAGTGGATAAAGCTATGAGTTAGAATGGATAATGGCTCCTATGATTTATGGTTTTGATTCTTGGAAACTTGACATTTAATTCATGGTGTCCGCATTTGGCTGGGGAAGCCATATGGCCAATGAAATTATGCAGAAGTTGCCTGAAACCAATCCACAGAAAGCTGGTAAACTATAACTTTGGACTGTGATAGCAGCATGCTTCCATTTATGAGCCAAGAAAACCACAATAGTCAAGGATTGTATAATGATTTTAGGAAATTATAAATTTATGATTTTTTTTTCTCTCAAGGAATCCTGGTGCTAATACATGCATCCTGAGTGCAAGCTTCATTGAGCTCCAAAATACATCCCCGTAGGGAATTCTGCCTTACTAGCTTTTTCTTAATATAGTATCTTTCCATTATTTAGGAAATTGTTTTTAGTATAATTGAAGCAGTCATGATTTAGCTGCTTCTGTAGCAAAGGGATTTTTCTTTGTAAGTTCTTATAGCTATTACTGCCTTCTAAACATCTTCCCTTTGTCATAGTCTCTTGTAGTGTGGGATATTTCAATGAGGATATCTTTCTGTTGCAATAGTTATTCACTTTAAAAAGCCCTGAAAATATTAACCAGTCACTGAAGGTTCTTTGAAGAAAAATATGACTGCTCGTGTAAACAATTAATGGTTGTTAAGCATGGCAGTGTATATTATGACAAACAACACATGCTACATTGTGCCAGCTGGTGTAATGATGTGATAATGTCTGACTCATTAACTCTGGCACACAGTTTACGATGCCCTTCTATGACAGGATTAATTGATTCACACATACATTAAAACAAAAATAACTAAGCTGAAATTCAGCTGGAAGCCTGGCTCCTCATTTGTCATAAACTCTGCTGTTGGTGAGAGCTGACAAAGACCCCAGTGCTGAATGGGTTGAAGTTCCCTTCCAGACCTCACCTCTGTTTCTCAATGAGGGCAAGAACCTTAGAAACATGCAGAATGCTCTAAGGTATAGGCTTCTCTGGGGGAAGATTTAATGCTGAAAACATATATGTATGAATGTACACTTTTAATTGTGAAATGGTTCACAATATATTTTAAAAGCAAGCTTAGCAAGAAAACAACCATTTTAAAGGTCTTATCTTTTATAAGTACAGCATAGGGGACTTTCCAGTACCACTAGATGCTTAAGGAATTTCTTTCAGAAAAACAAATTAAGTACTTTTCAGAGAGATTTTTGGAGTTATAATTAAATCTGATTAATATTGAGCACCATCATGAAAAAGAATCCTTGCAAAGGTACTGCTAACTTTTCTCTCACATACAATTTTATATGATGATTGAACAGTGATAGTTGGTAATGTTTAAAATTGGAGCCTACTCAACTCTTTTTTTACCCAAATCATAGAAATGCAATAGAATCCCTATTAACTTGAATATAAAGTCAGTACTTGGCATACTATCAATTTAGAGCAAAATTATTTCTTTATTAACTGTGCTTTGTTTCACTGGAGACCATGTTGTATTTAACAGTTCCTTGTAGTTCCTGAATTGCATAATATGATTTTCAATTCCAAATTGCTTTACATATAGCCATAAATATTACTATTATTCGTATAAGTGGCATATATGTTAGAGGACGTAGAAAATTCCTGAGTTTATGCATATTTTATTCAACATACTGAAAGATTAAATATAATGGAGGAAAAGTCTGATAACTTAAAAAAATTAATTTCCTTTGATTATTTAATTATAACATTTTCTGTTTTTTACTTTTAGAATCAAAGGAGAATAGCATATCTCTTCTTGTTGAGACCGAATATTCTTCTAGTCTAGTAAAGCAATCAACTAATTGGTTATATGATGTGTCTATAAAAGGTCATTGTCATGTTGGGGAAAAAAGATATACAATAAACTTATCTTTATCTTGATAATTTCCACTGTGAATTTCCAAATTCCCTATCTCTTCATTACTATGTTAGTCATATTTCTGTTGCCATGACAAAGTGCCTGAGAAAAATCAAATTAAAGGAGGGCAGGCTCATTTCAGCTCACGGTTTCAAGGTCTGAGTCGATGGCCAGCTGGCTTTATTGTTTCTTGGCCTGTAGTGAAGTGGAACAATGCAGAAGGGCCTTCTGGAGGAAAGGTGCTCACCTATGGCTACCAAAATCCAGGAGAGAGCTGGCGAGACAAGAGTTGGGACAAGTTACAGTCCTTAGAGATATATTCCATGACCATTTGTTTCGACTGTGCCATGCCTCTAAGTTTCCATCACCTCCCACTGACACTATCAATTATGAATTCATCAATAGATTACTCTGATGATGAGATTAGAGCTCCCATGATCCAGTCACCTCTTTAAGACCCCACTTCTGAACATTGCTTCATTGGAGATCAAGCCTTCAGCATATGAGTCTTTGGAAGACACTCTAGATCTAAACCATGGCCGTTACCAATGATAGGCCTATTCTTTCATCTTTTTCTTCTACAGGTCACTGCTAAAGGAGTTTTATTTTTCCATATTTTAAAACTACTGTCTAATATGACAAGTTACAAGATTTGGGTGAAAATATGAAAAAGAAAATTGAAGCTCATCCATTATACAATGACCCAGAGAAAATCACAATTAACTCTTTGCATACTTCCCATCAGTTATTTTATGAATATATATATATATATACATATATATGTTCTAAAGTTAAGATAACATAAATATAACTATGTTTCCATTTTCTTTTTAAATTATATTTTGAACCTTTTAAATTTTTTTGAACCTTTTAAATTTTATTAAATGTTTTAATAACATCATTTTAAATACTATATAATCCTTACTTGATCTCAATATTGCTGAACCTTCACAGTATTTTTGAAATTGAATTGATTACAAGAGGATATGCTTTAAAGAATAGGGGCCCCTTGTTTGAAAACTTTGTTTGAGAAAATAAATTGAATTTGTCAGCAAACAATCCAAATGTCACAGTGCTTCAAAGTTAATAAAAACATAATAAGTGTCACAAAACTATCAAATCAACATTTGAAACCAGAATTGTCACTCTGAGTTAGTAATGTTTCACCCAAAATGGGAAGAGAAGGGCACATTTATGTGCATCTCCCCAGTTTACCAGGAAATCACACAGTTCACGTCTGATGTACTGACATAGGAGGAAGGGGTGGGGAAGCTCTGCAGCCTACAATCTGACAGCTACTGCACTAGTGACCCACTGAATCAGACTTCATAACAGTGAGCGGACAAACAGGGTGTGGCCTTGCTTTCTCTTCTACCTTCAGAAAAGTACACATGTCATTGATTAGAGATGAGTATGACGATGCAAACAACAGCATGAGAGAGTGAGCACTGAAGCACTAAACTACAGATGTATGTATGTGCATCAGTAGATAAGCCTTAGGATAGAGAGACTTATTTTGAGGAAAGAAATGTGCTTTGTTGGAAGCTGAGGTGTTAGATGCATTATTCATCTCTGTGCTATTCAGCTTCTTGAGGACAAGACAACTCCACATCTAGTGAGTCTCTCTCTCTCTCTCTCTCTCTCTCTCTCTCTCTCTCTCTCTCTCCCCCCTCCCTCCCTTCCCCTCCCCCCATATATCTTTATCTATATCTGTGTCTATATCTATAGTGCTTGGTACAGAGTCTCACTACACAGCTCAGACTCATGTCAATCCTCTTGTTTTCAGCCTGCCCAGTGCTGGGATTACAGGCAACTACTTCCAGTCTTGGAGGCTGGCTCAGTGTGTCTAGGGGCAGTGCCAGGGCAGTATGTGGTGCTGGGGATTGAACCCTGGCCCCTGTGATGCCTAAGCAGGTGCTCAGTCTGCTGAGCTATCTAGCCATCTTAGTCTTCCTCAATATTTATGGTAGCTGCCTTATTTCATTGAGATCAGGGCATTATCTCTATTCTTTACAAATTTGTTTCATCTTTTGATTTTTTTGTTGCATTGTGTACTTATGTGGTTTATGTTTTCCTTTTGTAAATTTATTATTTAAGTGCAGCTTGAGTAAGAAAATTTAGAAAAATATCTTGTATGTAATTTTTAACTAAAATAATTTTTTCATATAAGTATATTGGTTGATTATAACCTTAATAAGTACTTGTAATGTCTATAGAGCTGGTCCCTGTAGGCATTTGACTTTATCACTCTGGGTATGGGATTGAACTTGGTTTGAAAAAATGGAGGATAATGAAGTTTGCCATAGTTGCAAGTGAAATAGAACAAAACAGGGAGTAAAAATAATAAAGATCAAGTTGCTTTGGACTGACATTTCCACATGGGACAATGATCATGGGAGCATTGAGGGAAAATACCACACAAAATAAAAAAAAAACAACATATTTTGGGAAACATATGGAAGACAGTGACCCCTAAAGTGTCTGTTGGAACTGTGGCTTATTCCACAACTCCCTCCTGGCTGTACTGCTTTATGCTGTCTAGTGAGTAAGACACCTCATTCCTTCAAAGATGATGATAATCAGACAGAAAATTGCAGAAATAAAAAGAAAACAAAGAAATATAGTAGAATGAGAAAAGCAAATGAAACATTTATATTAAATGAGATAACTAGCATACAGTGCTTAGAACTATGCCTGAAAATAGTAAATGTCCAATAAGTATTAAATATACATCACAAAAGTACTCATCCAAAAGACAGATAATTATCTGACAGTTACTTTTATAATAATATAGTTATGTTATGTATATCATGCATAGCTTACATACATATTATAAAAGCAGACAAGATTATAAATCAACAAAAGAGATTAAAAGTATCAAGTAGAGCTAAAATAGTAATGGAAGGTAAAAATAAACATGAATAGATATATGAAAACTATATAGAATCACTACAAACTACAATAAGTAGAAATAAATGAATGCCAGGGACAAAAAAATCAATAGGTTAGAAGAAAACATCCAAGATAGAAGAGAGCAAGTGCTTGAAAATAGCATTGATTATTTAAATAAAGACCATCAACAAGATCATCTAATAAATGCATAACTGCTCCAGTGTGAGAAGAAAACAGTGAATAAATATAAATAACTATATGTATTCAAGTTTTTCTAGAAAAGGAAAAAACCATAAATTTTCAAAAAA
>NW_004524744.1:2307940-2324539 GCF_000260255.1 Octodon degus
GAAGGCTATCCTGGTGCTGGGAAATTAAAAAGAATGTTATATAGATAATGAGAATAAATATGATTGGTCTAAATCTTCAGTCAGTGCCACATTCAATGACAGTACAAAGAAATAGTGTCTGTTATGCTTTGGAAAAAAGGAAGTATAAGTCAAGAACTTTATACATTGCCAAATTGTCCTTCAAGTTAAAACATAAAAGAGAAATACTATCAAGAACGCAAAAACTTAAAATAAGCCTATTATTAACTACTTACCAGTCCAATTATTTAAATACAATATGATGAAACATTGCATTTTTCTTTATTTTTTTGTAATATAAACACAATGGAAAATACAAAAATGATAATTTTATCAAATTCATTCAATAATTTTTCTGTATATAGTATACCTTAAAACATTCAATACACAATGCAACATTGTAATCTGGACAGTGGTATCTAGTCTTTTTCTGAGTTCTTTTTGGATAATTATGTTTCTTTGAACAACACACTTTATACTGTCATGTGGGCCTCTCCTTTTTTTCCTGTGTGTGCCATAATTTCAATAAAATGTCTACCCACTGAATGTGATGGTGAATATGTCAATAATGGGTACCCTGGTTGGCATTTTGCTAGCCTATATTTTTCAATTATTTGGTCTATTTAATTTAATCTAAATTTTAAATGACTCTTTGAACCCCCTTGTTTTGAATAAATAACAAACAAGTCCCATATTGTTTGGTCCTCAAGGTGCAAAAATTTTATAATAATATTTTTTCTTCATGTTTTGATTATAGGGTAGTTGGGCCAACCAGGCAAGAGTTTATTTGTGTCTTTTAATGTCTTGTTATCAGATGGAGATGTTGGGGCTGGGGAGATGGCTCAGTGGAATAAGTGCTTCCCTGGCAAGCGCAAGGGCCTGAGTTCAATCCCCTGTTCTGCCAAAAAAAAGATTAAAAAAAAAACAAACAAACAGATGGAGATGTTTAGCTCAAAAGGCTATTTTTATACTAAGATGGACATTTCAATGTTTCTCAAAGATAATAGCATGGTGTGCTGAACTACTATGTGGATTTTGATCTTAATTTTTCTCCGGAAAACTGTATAACTGTTTTCTACTAATACCACAGGGATATAAGTACAACCTAAATGGTTAGTAATAAATAACACATTTCTGGCTATACTTAATATTTCAAAATGCTTGATACTCAGATCAAATTATAATAATTATGCTCACTGTTCCCACTGCAACACAATGTCACTGATCTTCTCTTCTGGGTGTTCAACAACTGAGGTTTAGAGGTTTAGGTTTGGAGACCTCTTGGCAAAGAGGATAGCCAATATTTTGGCTCCGGCTTTCCAAGGTCACCAAGAACACAGGAGGTGAGGGAACCTTTTTGTGTGACATCCTACAACTCTGGTGAGTCACAAAACATCTTGACCAAGGAGATTTCTGGGTCTCTGGGGATGGGAATAAGGTGAACAGTGTGCCAAAGGAGGATCACTAGAGAGAAAAATCTCATATACTTTCATAGAGAGCAATTGGTCAAGCAAAGACTGTAACTCATCCTGATATCTGACACTGACAGAAGAGCTAAAAGGCTCTGTGCATGATTTCAAAGTAAGTTCTGAGAAGACTTAACTGATCTTGATAGATAGGAAAAGGTTAATTTTTATTAACACAGGTCTCACTTTAACTTGGTTTTAAACACCCAGCAGAAAAGTACAACATATATACATATATATATATATATATATATATATATGTATATATATATAGCCATAGTAATAAACTAGATATAAAAGAGGCACTAATTACTGATCTTTTCTTGCAATTTCCAGCTATACCGCATAGTAGCTGAGCATTGTTACAGATCATAAGAAAAGCTACAGAAAAACATACTTTAATTATACATGCTCTAATTTCTCAGATAATTTGTGTATTCCTGCCTAGAGGCTCCCAAACTTCAAGTTTGGCATAACAGATGTGGATGGAATGCAGATGGAACTAATGACAAATGTGCTAGACTCTTTTTACTGGTACCCACCTGATTGACCTTGTGAAGAAAGTTTGTAACTGCTAAAACAAAACATGATTTCTATCTGAACTCCAGTATATTAGCTCTTTTGGGAAGGCTCCAGACTAGAGTTGCCCCTATACTGATCCTCCTCAACTTGAAGCAGTTAGATGAGAACAGCACCCATTTTCCTCTAACTAAAGTTAGGAATACTTCTCTAGAGGGAGAAGTATCATAGATTGCTAAGTTATTTGGGAATATTGTAGTCAGACAGACAGGGCTGAGTCTTGGAAAGAAGACCACTGTGGCTGGTGGTATAATTATAAAAACAAAAAAGGAGAACATTAAGAATATGGTTTCCTCTACATGTATGATTAGATTTTGCTATCTTAACCTTAAAATTTTAAAACCTGGTAGCAGAAAGTAAGTAACCTCCATTAGAACATCATTGATTAAAAGAGAAATATGACAGCATACCTCTTGGGCTCAAGTCCTATAGAAGGATATACAGGGGGCAGGGAGATAGCTTAGTGGAATAAGTGCTTGCCTGGCAAGTGCAAGGTCCTGAGTTTGATCCCTGGTACTAGAAAAAAAGGACATACAAATAGGAAAGTGGAATGGCCCAGTGAAATTAATAACAGGGGTAGAGGGTATCATTGTGTTAACAGACATTATAACACATTATGACTACCCTCCTGGAATATGAGACTATGGAGACAGAAACATCTCAGCCCCATAGTGGAGCCTGTTGCTGTCCAACCCTCTAGTGCAAGCATTCTTGTAGTTGACTCTGAAGAAAAGCCTGACATTACAAGTACTGACATCCACACAAGCTTCAGAACTCACAACACGGGGACAACTACAGAAGACATATCCTGATGACAGGACAGGGCCTCCCACAAACTCCTGAGAATATGCTTGATGCTATAATGGCTATCATATCCTTTATGTTGATTCAATTGCTGCAATTACAAAAACAAAAGGGGGATATGTTAGGGACCATAAATTCACAATGGCTAATTTTGCATACTTTCCTAAGGGATAAATGGAAGTTTAGGATTATCATATCAACTTTTTGAGATTTGTTATGAACTCTAGGGATGGGCCATCCTCTCATGCCCACTAGGACCAAACTAAGACCAGTAATATTGAAAAACACTCTAAGACAAGGCCCTTCTTAGCATGGAGTCATGTCTGCCCTTTGAGTCATCCTAGGATTATCTGATGCCTCCTGAGCTATATCAACCTCTGAGTCTTCCGCTTACCTTGAATGTTTCTAGTCACTCATAACATTGTATACATTCAATAAATAGTGGCTGGCTGAGAGTGTCTTTGTCTCTGCCCATCCTAAGGAATTGACCTTCCAGCCTGTCTTCATGTATTTCTAAAGAAAAGGATTTTATAGATTGCAGTACGAAATTATAGGGTATTTTTCACAAATAAACTAAACAAAAATTTGTATAGAAAGTAACCAGAACTTATTACTGTACCATATTTCACTAGACACAAACATCAAAGGTGAATACAATATTCTAAATAAAAAGTAAGCAAAAATACTCAATATAAAACAAATAGATGTAGGAGTGTATCATGGGCCAACAAAAATAAACTAGTTTGGAAAAACAACAATATGTTTTTACTGTGAAATTTCAGTTAACCAAAAGATGAATTAAAATAAATATTAAAGGGATGATTACTTTGTGGTCAGTAGACTGGTGAAGATTTGAGGAATTATGTACAAGTTATAAAATTTGGCCATGTAAATGTGATAATACACTTAACAAACACTTGAGATGGGAGTCAAGGAGATGAAAATCAACTCTAGGAAGCTAAATCCTATCTGTGCTGGCATCCAGACAAAAGATAATAAAGAAGAAATGAGCTTAAAAACACATAGTTTCTATTATACAAGAAACCCAAATTATAAAGAGTATAAAAATGATAGATAGTACAACACAGGGAGGTAGAGCTTTTGAAAAAAGGCAAGAGACCAAGAGTCATAGGGAGAAGGGTGAGGGAAAGGGATAAAAAAATATAGGAAGATTTTTATGTTCATGTACCAACCCCCCATGAAGAACATAATCATTATGTGCTACAAACATGTGCTAATAAAAATAATTATAAAAGGGCCAGCAAGATAGCTCAGTGGACTAAGTGCCTGCTTAGGCAAGCACAGGAAAAGGAGTTTGCCCCAGTATCATATGCCACACTCAGCCCTGGCATGCTGAGCTGGTGATCAAGACCAGACGTGGTGGTGCATACCTATAATCCTAGCACTGGGGAGACTGAACACAGGAGGATCCCTGAGTCTGAGCTATGTAGTGAGACCCTGTACAAATACTACTACTACTACTACTACTACTAATTATTATTATTATTATTATTATTAAAAATAATAAATATACAGAAAAGATGCCAATGATGAATTCTTTGGTCATAAAACAAAACTTAAGTTCCCTTCTGTTCAGTTTGCTTTTCCTTTCCATGAGTTCCTAACATTTGCTGTAAGAAATCACCATAAACTAAATTACTCATGAGAACTTACTATATCCCAGATTTGGAGGCTTGCAGTGTAAAATTGGGATGTCAGCAGACCCACCCTCCTCTTGAGATTCTGGGCACAGTTCTGTGGGAAGCCTTAACTGGTATCCATTTTATAATAGTGTCAGCCATTTTCTTAAGTTTCTGTTCCCCTGCTGAGTTAAGTTTCTGGTCCTTCCCACCTAGCCCATTCCCCATGAATCACGTGATATGCCCCAGGGGTGGGACCTTCCTCTGTTGCCTAAATACCTGCTGACATCAAGAGCGGAGACTTCCTCATTCCTACACTCCCTTTATATACCCAGCACCTCCCCTGAATAAATGAGACTTGATCAGACTCTCCTGTCTTGTCTCCATTTCTCGGGTCTCCTGTCCTTTGTCCCCTCCTCCATTCCCTGCTCCTCTCCCAGGTGACCTTCGTTGACTGACCCACTAGATGGGACACCGTTCTTCCTTGTCAGCTAGCTTTGGATGGTGGTGACTCTCAGCTTGTGCTGCTCGGGATTGCAGATGCAGTTTCATACAGTCTGTCAAGGAGACCAGTCACAGTAGATTAAGGCACCATTCTACTCAAGTATGACCTCATCTTAAATCTTTGCAATAATCATATTTCCAAATAAGATCAAATTAAATTATGAGTACCAGGGATTAGTACTTCAGCAGGGCTTTGGAGGGAGGAGAACATATCCAACCAACAGCATTTTTCCTTTCTGTATAAAAGAAATGACTTTCTGTTTGAATTTGAAATGATTGCAAAGTTCTGAGAGATTTGAGCCTTCTCTCTATTGCAGTTGCTTTAAAAAAAATAAAGTATCTCCTTATCAAAGTCTAGCTTTTTCTGGAATTCTGTAGTTATTTGTATCTATATGTTTTTACTATCATTTATTCATCCACACAGGATCAGTGCTCATCAGAAGCTGAGGATTTGGGAGATTTTCCTTCTGTGTGTGATGTGTCATTTTTTCCAAAATCTAAAAGGTGTTGTTTGAATTAAAATCTTTGCCAAAAAAGGACATTTATCCTTCTTAGGTAAAAGTTAATTTAACAGACAGAGAGAAGAATTAGCAGTTTATTAGTAAGACATGGCTGAAGTTTACACAGGAATTTGCTTAATTCAGGCAGGGTTGATTCTAAAATAAAAGACAATTTGTATAAAAAGTAAAAAAAAAAATGAGCTAGGAAACATGACAGGGGCAAAGTCATACATTTATATGCACAAGATGGTTAAGGCAATCATCCTGAGAATCTTTAGCAGGTTTTTGAAATTAGCACTTAATTGGTAGGATTCTCACCCTGACTAACTATATATGCTGATACCTGTGAACTAAGTAGCTGCACTAAAGATAGCAATGTGTAATGTTAGGGTCATGCTTGGAATGCCTGCCATTCAGGTCTTCTAAATATGTACTGCTTCTATGCCATATTAATTATTGCTATACTGTCTCTCAAGTAAATGTTTGCTTTTTAAAAATGGTAATAAATGAGAACAAGAGTCAAAAAAAAAAAGTCACAGGATGATGATGTATATGGTTAGACTCCAAAATTTCTATGTAAAAATATTTGTTTATTCCTATTTTTAAAATATTTTTTATTTTTTTAATTTTTTTCTTCATATTCTGGAGGGATTTAAAGCTTAAGATATCAACACTTGATGGAAAATACCTGTTCCATGTTATGTCTAAGACGTTTAATATTCAGACAGATAGTGATGTTAAGCTCAACTGTATGCTATAGGGTAATAATATCATTAAGCTTCTCTTCTGGAATGTTAACAACTTAAGATTGCAGACCAAAAATTAGAGAAAAAGAAGGGCTGCAAGGACAGCCATCATTTTGGACCTAGCCTTTCAAGGTCAGTGAGGACTCAGGACATAAGAGAATCTGTACAGGATATTAATCTTTGTCTTAATATTTTTATTATAAACTTTGGTTTTGATCTTTCATAGAAGTTGAAGTTTATTATAAGGAGTCAAGGTTAGAATACAAGGCACTTTGTGAGTTGCCCAGAAGTAAAACTTTGCCATACTGTTTTTGGAAAGAAGTCCCATTAAAGAAAATTAAAAGATTACAAAACATGTGTGAGAGTATTGTCATAGCAAATATCTTTGGTGAATTTGGTGTCTTCGAAGTTCAACATTTCCTATCCATATAAATGACAATAAATTTCAAAAGAAGGCTTGTAAGTCCAGTTGATTTTTGATGAATACTTCAGAGAAAGGTAGAAATAAAGACAATGAACTCATGATCAGAGCACAAATGCTCATAACAAGTTACCTCAGATATGTATTTTTACTTCTGTTCTTACTTGGCAAATAGAGGACAAGAGAGCTTTATGATATGTAAACATGTTTCATATATAAGTTCATTTTTTTCTTTTCATACTGGGAATTGAACTCAGGACCTTGTGGTTGCCAGGCAGGCACTCACGCCACTGAGCTATCTCCGCAGCCTTATAAAGATGTTTTGTAATTTGTATAAAGGGAGACCTTTTAGGGATTTTAACTTACAGACAAGACTACTATTGCTAATAACCCAGTGTTCAATACCTTAAGCTTTAATGGATAATATAGATTTTTATGAATAAGGTATCTTTATCATAGTGACTCTCTAATATAATCACAAAGTGTGTCATGCAGGAAATGTGCTATAACTTGAAGGAAAGAATTGGTCAAAACTAACTACAGACAAAACAAACTCATCATCTAATCAATTTTCTTCTGTTCTATGGCTGGCCTTCGTGTGAATAATTTCATTGATAATTTATCTTTGGCTCAAGAAAGACTAACATAAGACTTATTTAGTAATGAGCACAGTTCTTCAAAATATAGTGTTTATAACTGATAAAATTTGATACCTTCAGATGTTTAAATACACATTTTTTAATTATACCTCACACATGACTTAAAATATTACCAGTTTTCTAGCAGATATTCAATTTGGGGAGATGATGAATAGGGCAGAGGAATCGAACAGCTAGGGCTATTTAAGACACATTGTTGATGTGTTGAATAGTATTACTGCTATTTTAAAAATATTAATAAATAAGCTTTTTGGAGCTATTTGAGAATTCCAGAAATTATTTCTGTTGCCAAAATGATAAAGAACCCTTAAGAGGGAAATACTTTTTATTCATATATCATGATTTGTTTTGTCTTTAGTGGAACATGCTTTTCTGTAGAACTATTGTTGGTAAAGGAAATAAACTAGAAAAAAAAGAGAGAGGATTGGAGAGATAATGCAGGGGCATAAGTGCCTGTATAAGGCAAGCACAAGGCCCTGAGTTCAATCGCTGATACCACATGCAGTGCGGGTCCCAGAACCCCAGGTGTGCCCTGAGTTGTTGGACATACCTATAATCCCAACACTAGGGAGGCTGAGACAGGAGGATCGTTATGAATCTGAACTGTGTAGACCGTGTATCAAAAAAAAATTACCTTAAAGAATTTTGTGGCTTAGTAAACAAAAACCAATCAAACAGAGATAAGATATTATTTTTATAAAAATATTATTTATTAGTTGCTCCACGAGGAATATATACATACGAGAAGCCTGAATAGATAGCATGAAATACAATCTGGATAATAAGTTATAGTATAAGGAGTCTTTTCAGTGACATGTGATAGAATTACAGCTCTAACTGGAAGTTAAATTTGGATTTATTTGCGATATGATTGAGCAATTACCCCAAAATTACTTGGGGTAGACAATCGAATACTGAAAATTGAAGATTTCGGGACATTTTCCAATTTTAGTAAACTAAATAGATCATTAATATTTCTTGCCTAGTTGAGAATAAATTTCAACTTTATCCTTAGAAAAGCAAGAGATGGAAAGACCAAGGAACAGAAGTTCTTTCAATGTTCCTAGGCTCAGGGGCCTGTGCTCAATTGGTTGAAATTTATAACATGAGAAATTATTATGGGACACATTCTCAAAATTTGCTACGTATGAGAAACATGTCTACAGTTGAACAACATACCGACTAATTATTATTTTTTAAAATAATTTTATTGAGAAGCAAATAGCAATGAGACAGTTTCAAAGCCAACTACTAGCACAGTTTCAATAATTAATACATTGCATATTGTTGTCTTCGTGATTACTCATTGTACAAGATGCAGATATGATATCCTGTCCGCAAACACTATTAGAACAAATCTCTCTAATTCATTGAATTAACACAATGCAGCTGTATATCTATAATAACTATTTTGAATATGCAGATACAGAATGGTCGTTCATGGTATCCCTCCTTGTATGTTTAGTTTTGTCAGATAAGGGTATTCCATTGTCATTTAAATATTGTAGGTGCTTGAATTCATCAAAATATTCCAATATAGTACAGTAGTTCATAATGGTAGTGGATTTTCCGTAAGACTGGCAATGTCAGAAGTTGTTGATTTGAGTCATTTACAGCTCAGCATATTAATATGGCTTTACTTTTTATAATTGGTTTTTATGCTTTTCTGCTGGATGGTTAAAAGCAAGATAAAGCTAGACCTATATAACAAGAAATGTAACTTTTGTATCTGATAAGATCATTCAAATCCCCTCAGGATTTATCCTGAAACCCTGTACCGCAGTTTGTAGATACTGTGTCAGTGTCAGCCATGTGGATGAGTCACGGCCATTGCTTGACCAATTTGCTCTCTTACAGTACAGGTTCTCCTATGTCCTGAGTCCTCACTGACCTTTAAAGGCTAGGGCCAAAATGTTGACTGTCCTTGAAGCCCTTCTTTTTCTCTAATTTTTGGTCTGCAAACTTAGGTTGCTAACCCTCCAGGAAAGAAGCTTAATATTATTACCCTACAACAAAGACTTTTGAGGTTAATCTCCCTGTCTGTCTGAATATCAAACATGTTAAGCATAACATGGAACAGGTGTTTTCTATCAGGTATTGATATACTAAACTTTAAGTCCCTACAGAATAGGAAGAAAAAAATTAAAAGAATAAAAAATATTCTAAAAATAGGAATAAACAGTTATATATTTTTGCACAGAAATTTGGTACAGTGCTAACCATATACAGCATTATAGCTGGACAGTCCTATGACTTTTTTTCTTGTCTTTTGTTTTCATTTATTATCATTTTTTTAAACAAACATTTACTTGAGAGACAGTATGGCAGTAATTGGCATGTCATGACAAGCAGTACATATTTGGAAACCAGAATGACAGGCTTTCCAAGCATGACCCTACCATTACACATTGCTATCTTCAGTGCAGCTGCTTAGTTCACAGGTATCAGAATATATAGTTAGTCAAGGTGAGAATCCTACTAATTAACTACTAGTTTTACAATGCTCCCATGTTTGGTGCATACATATTTATGACTGTTACCTCTTCCTCTTGAATTTTTCCCCTTTCCAGTATATAGTAGCCCTCTTTATTTCATTTGATCATTCTTTGTTTGAAGTTGAGACTGTCTGAGAACAGGATTGCTACCCCTGCTTTTTTCTGAGGTGCTGGGGCATGTAATATTGTGTTCCATCCTTTGACTTTCAGCCTATGAATGTCTTTATGAGTTAAATGTGTTTTTTATATACAGAATATTATTGGATTTTGTTTCCTAATCCACTGTGCCAGTCTATTTCTATTAATGGGTGAATTGAATCCATTTACATTGATGGTTATAATTGAGATGTATTGACTTATGATCAACATGTTATTTACCTGCTGTTGTTTACCCTTTTTTTCTCCTCTGTTTAATTGTTTGCCCTATTTAGTGGGTTCGTTCTGTTCTTGTTGATGAAGTTCTGATCATTTTTGTCCCTCTCTAGAACATCTTTTAGTAGTCTGTGTAAAGTTGGCTTTGTCATCATGAAATTCTTTAGCTGTTCTTTGTCATGGAAGTATTTCACTTCTCCATCAAACTTGAAAGAGAGTTTTCCAAGGTGAAGTAGTCTGTGCTGGAATTTGTTTTCATAGAGGACTTGAAGTACTCTGCTCCATGCTCTTTTTGCCTTCAGGGTTTGTGAAAGAGAAGTCTGCCTTTATTCTGATGGGTTTTCCTTTAAATGTGATCTGTTTCTTTTCTCTAGTGGCTTTCAGTATATTGTTCTTGTGCTGGATTTCTGGGATCTTGACTATTATAGTCTCGGTGTGTTTTTAATTGGGTTGATGTTATTTGGAGTTGCGTACGCTTCAGTTACCTGAATGTTAGATTGTTTCCTCATATTTGGGAAGTTTTCTGCTATTACTTCTGCCCATATTCTTTTTGTATCATTCGTATTGACTCCATCTTTCTCAATGATACCTATTAGTCTCACATTGTTCATCTTTGCATCGTCTTGCAGGTGATGAGTTATTTCTTCCTGCATCCTAGTTGTTTTTAAGAGATCTTTTCTTACCTTTCCACTAGCTTTGATGGCATCTTCAAGATCTGAAAATTTATCCTCATTTCCACTCTAACAGTTTTGCAAGCTTGTGATTGAGATTTTAGGCACCTCTATAGCTCTTTGACTGCTTCATGCGACCTGTTTCTTTCCTGTATTGCTCATTCAAGGAATCCGTCATTTTTCTAATCTCCCTTATTTTTTTTTAATCAGTGTCTTCTTGAGAAGCAGTTATTAATTCTTTTACTACAAGATTTTTCAGATTTAGTTTCCTCCATATGTGTCTGCATTTGATTCTTTACTTCAGATGTTATTAATTCAGAGATCTCTTTTTTTTTCAGAGTTTATTTCTGATCTGAGTTCCTCTGTACCTTTCTGCAGTTGTTTCTTTATTTCAGACGCCATTTCAGACAGATTTCAGCTGTGTGACTCCCAATTTCTTCTATGCTAGTGTCTTCTTCCCTTGTTCTGGGTGGGCTTGGGGTCTGAGATTGCATTTTCCTCCCTCTCTTTGTCATTTTATGTAGCTCTGTCCTCTGACATTTGGTGTAGAGCTTTGGTGAAGTTATAACCTTAGCACCTACTGAAATTCGGGTGCAGATCTACTAATTTTGAGTTCATCCAGTTGTGCCTGGCTTGGGTCTGGCTGCTGTGCTCAGCTCCTTCCTGCTGCTGCCCTTGGAAGTGAACCTGTTGTTCCCCTCTAGCAAGATGTTCTGCTCTTGGATTAGTTGGGTGGTTCTGGCCCCTAGTCTCTCTGCAGGGACTTCAGCTGCAGAGTTTCACACCGGGCCTGTATGCCAGGCCTGGGCTTGGTCTGGAGGGTCCAGGGTGTTGTAGCTCAAAAATTGAATGACAATGAGGCAAGTCCAAAAGTTAAAAGCAGCACTTTATTTTAGGTGGTACCCAAAGGCAACACCCGGCACAAAGTGCCTAAGTGCCCGCCGAGCATTGACAAAGGTCAGTATTTAAGCTTGAAAACCACAAAAACAGGGAAAAGGTGAAGAAATGGCAGGGTCATTAGTTCATTGGGTGGATCTATTGGGTGGGGGGATCACACAGAGTTTATCAAGATAAGGCTTGGGGTACAGCTGTTTGTCAAGATAAGGCTTGGGTTACAGGGGTGAGGGAGTTGGGAGGGGTAGGCGCATACAGAACAGGAAAATGGCAAGGTTAGAAGGGCAACAAAGTGGAGTCAACTTTGTCAGGGTATAACACAGGGGGTACAGGGAGCATGGAAGCTCCTCCATTCACTTGCCGGGCCTGGGCTTGGGCTAGGTCTGGAGGGAACCCATGAGCATGGTGGTGGAAGTTCTCACTCATGTGGCGGGCTTGGGCTGGTTCTGGAGGGGTAGAGGGGTCCTTAGAGCCTGACAGATGGTCTCACTCATGCTGTGGAAGTTCTCACTCACACGGCAGGCCTGAGTTTGGTCCAGAGAGGTCTAGGGGGTGCAGGGGAGCACGAAAGCTCTCCCACATAGTCGTCAGGCCTAGCTTGGGCTCGGTCTGGAGGGGTCCTGCTATACCGAATAATTAAATTCAACTTTTTGGTCATGAGATTGGCATGGGTATGGAAGAATATTTGCTAGATGTAGAAAGGTAAAGACATCCTGTTATTATTTATAAACACTTGCCTTCAGAGGAAAGGGTTTTGACGAGAGAGCAAGCAAAGCAAACAGCCTTCTTGTGAACCCAGCTCTCCTCATTGTTTTTATCTTCCAACATTTTATTAGTGTATATTGGTTATAGCTTAGTGGTTTCTGTTTGGCTGATTTGTACAAATACACGATGTATTTCCATCATCCTTTCCCCATCACCTCTTTCCTTACTCTCCCACAACATGCACATTTGGGGGATGGTCAGTGCCAATGCGTGTAATGTATTTTGGCCATATTCATTCTCTCAATGCAACCATTATGCCTCCCCGCCCCCCCACCCCCCGCCTAATTCCCTTGCTCTTGTCTAATGATAGTGCCCTCTATTATTTCTTATTATCTTTGTTGAACTCCATCTATTAGGGTGAACATGTGATTTGTCCTCATTATTTTTGCTCTAAAGCAATGTGCTTGAACACCATGCAAGCAGGAGTAAGACCACAGTGATCAGAGCTAAAAGCTTGGGAAGATGACATTGCATGAGACACCTTCAGGAAATGACACCTACTATATTTTTTACCTTTGGTTTTATCCCTCATACAAGTATATTGTGTTACCATGGTTTTCATCCTCTGCCTGGGAAAAATATCTATCACATTTTAACATTTGCTTTTCTATGATATAAAATTGTATAATTTTGAAAGTTAAGTACCTTATTTGGTTTCTTCTTACCATTGTCTAGGTGGCACAATATGTGGCATATACTGGACACTTAATAAATGACAAGTGGATTACTAAATCTAGTGATACAGTACCACAGTTTGAAGTTTTCTACCCTGTAGGCATTTGGGTTTATTGGAAACTTACAGAAATTTCTATTTGTGAAAATAGAAGGGCTAACCAGTTAGCTCAGCAGATGCAGGGACTGTGGTTTGATCCCTGGCATGCTGTGCCAGCTCTACCCCTGGGATATGCTGGGACTGGGCGTGGTGGCCCATGCTTGTAATCCCAGAACTTGGAAGGCTGATAACAGGAGGATCACTACAAGTCTGATCTGTGTAGTGAGACCCTGTAGATCCTGTATTAAATACATAAAAAAAAGAAAATAGAAACACTTATCATACATACACTCCTGAATATTTCTGCCTTAAGAACCAGCAACTCCAGGGCAAGTGATGATTCAGTATTATTCAGAAGATATTTGGAAGTGAAAACAATAAAATGCATATTTATGTTTATTCATTTAAAAAAACTCTTCAGCTCAATAGCTATTGCTACACTTTTTAAAAATCAGCCTTGTAATTACACCCTAGAGAAGAATAAATGGAAATCATAAATTTTCACATCGTTTGTATATTGTTTATTCTCATATAAGGTGAAATATCTGAGATAGAAACCATTTAAAGCATTTGTGAAAATCACCATTTCTAAATAACGAGTACCTTCAGAAAGCACAATTTTTAAATGACACATTTATTTGACATTTGATGAATTTTGAGTTTTGCTACCTGGTATTCACCTTTAAAATGATCATTTTGATAACAGAGCTAGCACCAAGTGCATGTTTTATTTTCTGATAAATATTTCGCATTCACTCTAGCAATAAAGGTTCTGGATCTAGGCAAGTGCAATTCTTTTGAGTACACAGAAAGCCATATTCTATAATGCAGTTTACTTGTCCAAAGAGTTCTTGGCTCTGTAGTACTGACAGTAACAGAAATGTGTTAGGACACCCCAGGCTCAGTCAGATTTGACTAGGAAGACAATGAAAGGAACAGATGGATATCTTTACAGAGAAACAATTTCAGAGTCACTCTTGGGGCTGTGCCCATTTTTTTTTTTTTTTAAATTCAGGAAACCTGACAAAGGCAACAGACAAGGGTCAGGGAAAAGCTCTCTTTGTGAAAAATCTCTAGTTAGGTTCCCAAAGAGTCTGGATCCTAAAATGCATGTGGGTTCAGGTTTATTATGCAAAAATGAACTTTTGATCTACTGTTTGTAGATGATGTATCACATTTGAAGACAAAGTAGGTTTTGAAAGTATGTTTCAGCAGACAAGATATAAATTCTTCATTATTACAATATGTTTTCCTGGAAAAGAAGACAAATACAACTGACTTAGCAAGCTAAATCTATGTGTGACTTCCTTGGGAAGTTTTCATGAGAATCTTGCTATGGGCCTTTCAATCTCTCCGTTTCCTGATTATTCATAATTAGTCATCATGTCATATCTATAAAACTAGTGCATGCTATACCAGGGGCATGTGAGACAGTTTGACTGGGACAGTAGATCACTTGTTTTGAAGGTTTTCAGGTTTGGCAAATTGAAGTATACTGTTAGGAAATATTGCCTAAAACTTTATTGAAAAAACCATGCCTCTGAATCCTAGTTGAGGGATGGGACATTTTTGTAAAGACAACATTAACTAAAAAGGATATGTGGATTTTTGAGAATGGTTAATGAAATATTAAGAAATTATTAGTGAATTATTCATTTGTAAGTTATGTGTGACATGGGGTATGGATATATGCTGTGATAGTAGATGTTATTTGTACCAGCTCTGGGTATTTGATAACTAGAGAAGTAAGGACTTTTTAAATTGTGCTAAAATACACAGAACATGAAATCTATCATTTTAACTACTTTGAGCATAAAATTCAATGGTACTTAGTATGTTCACATTGCTGAGTGACCCCCATAATTGTCCAAAACAGGCCACACCACTGTACATTCCCATCAACACTGTAATATTTCTACATCTTCTAACACTTTATACTTTTTGTTTGTTTTTTATAATGACCATGTTATGGGTACCTTTTCGTCGTTTGATTTGCATTTCTCTAATGGCTAGTGGTGCCTACAGAGCATCTTTTCATATGCTTATTGGCTATTTGTGTATCTTCATTAGAAAATATCTATTAAGAAAGAAAAATGTCTATTAAAGTCCTTTACTCATTTAAAATTTTGTTTTGTTTTGTTACTAAGGGGCAGGAATATATATATATATACAATTTATTAAATATATTATTTTCAAATATTTTCCCATTGTATGTATTACTTTTTCTACCCTTTTGATATTGTGTTTTGGTGCATCAAAGCAGTTCATTTGATGAAGTCCAATTAATCTATTTTTCTTTCATTGCTCATGGTTCTGTGTTATATGCATGAAATCTGACCATAATGTATTGAAAATACCACCTGGAGAACAAATGAATGTGTAAATGTGATTTGGGGAATAGCCAAACCCACAGTTAAGATAAAAAATATGTTTCCATAGTCCAGCAAAAAGTTGATTATATGAACTCCTCTTTTCACTTCTTCAGTTATACATTTTCTTAATCACAGGAAGGATAAATAAAACCATCATCTATATTGCCTCCCAAAATCTTAGTGTATAGGGCTATGTTTCTAATATAAATAAATTAAATCTGCAATGGTTTATGATTATTATTTTGTTTTTAAGGACTCTTCTGAGATTTGATTTTTAAAAGACAGGAACCAGAGTCACCTAACATTTCTTCATCAAACTCCTACTTGACCTTACATACTTCTAGGAAATGATCTATATATTTTGTATACATTAATGCCCCCTTCCGTAGTGTATTTGTAATCATTACGATTCTCTCCTTTTTGAAGCTGAAGAAGCTAAAGCACCAAGAAATTAAGGAATGTGCCAAAGCTGTGGAATGTGGCTGAGCCCGGAACTAAAGCTAGCAGTCTATGCTCTGAGTTGCTACTCATGCTGTCTTTCAGTAATGGAGTTTTCCAGCCTAAGAGGCAGAGACGGGATAGTTATCATGTTACTTCTCTTAGTTTAGACCTTACATGGAGCTTTTATTACTATAGAGGATAAAAAGATCTCTGTTCTCAATGTGATATTCAAGGTTCTCCAAAGCTCAGCTCTAACATTTTTTTTTATTTTCCACTTCTCTCCAGCATAATATGCTTTATTTAAATTGATATGCTGAGCAGTTCTAGAACTTGTCTCTAATGCTGCTCATGTCATGTCTTATCCATGTTAGATTGTAACTGCTGCCATTATTATACTTTCCCTTTCTATTTTAGATTCAAGTGCCTTTTTCCCTCCTGCATAACTTACTGCACTGTGACCCACTCATTTGCAGATTCATT
>NW_004524744.1:2324913-2332306 GCF_000260255.1 Octodon degus
ACAAATACGTAATGAATATTATGAATTGATTTGATGATAAGCTGGGTAATTAACCAAATCAAATTTGGAAATTTGATCTTGATGAGAAACTGCGAGTATGAGGATGAATTTTCTTTCTTTTGAAACTTCTGCTGTAATCAATGAGACAGGAAGGACTAGAGAAGGAAGCTCAAATATAAATTGACTATGCTGTGATAAATCAGGCAACAAGGTAATCAGAAAAGAAGAAGATGCAAAACAATGAAAACTTGATTTTTTTAGTAAATGGTGGACCTTGTTGGATATTAGGACTACACTTTTAAATAAAGAAATTTGATTAACTGTAACTGTTCCAATAGTAAGTTTGGAAAAAGAATTAATGAGAAGTAGTACATAGAATTGTAAAAGACTGAGATAACAATATTTAGAAGAATTATGAAAACTTTTAATGCAGTAACTAAGTTTTGAGATTGATTAAGGATAAAACTCAGATATTTAAGTCTTACCAAAAATCTCACTCATTCAACCCTGAATAATGTGGATAATATTGGACTTTTAAGACTAAAGAACACCAGTCCCTTAACCCCATCAGTCCCTTCCCCATGGAAGGGGAAACACCACAGAAGTCTTTTTGTCTAAATTCGGCTGTACAGAATTTCTTTTTAATTTGACAGCTTCCATGAAGAGTTAGTTGAGATTTGGGATCACAACAAGCCTCAGGCATGGAAATGAGTCCCCTAGGGGGTTGATCTGGCACCCGATAGTTTTATTTGAGGGCCAGGTTTTCTGCGGTGAGGGAGCTGGATCAGTAGCAATGACAATAGGCAAAAGGGTAGAGAATAGGCTGGAGGTCACTATAACTTGAGGATGTTGACTTCAGGAAGACTGCCAGGGCCAGGCTTGGTGATACCAAGAGGAAAGTGCAGACAAAAACTAGGCACAAGCAGCTGATAGGTAAACATACTGTAGTCCTGGAGAGAAAGGACACCAACTCCTAAACCATTCACCTTGATTACCTAGATTGGGAGTTATTAAGAATGGGTCTGGTAACATCAAAGGGACAGAGCCTTCAAACAGAGAGTCAATACACAATGTGTAGAAAGAAGAAGTCCCTAGGATTGGCCAGAGCAGCTTTGATAGAAAGAGCTTGAGATGAGGGCTTCCTTTCTGAGCAGCTCTAGCTATGAGGCTCTGCTGGAGACAAGAAGACCAGGGACCCCCTTGAGGGTGGAAATTTGCCTGGGTTAACCTTTCCATGCCAGGTCTGGGGTGCTGAGAAAAATTCATTTGGGAAAGAGAGGCAGAGAACCCAGTGGGAGTGTAGAGGATAAATCAGTGAGATGTGACAGGATAATGTTAGGTTACTGTAGTATGTCATGGAGGAGAGGATAATGATGTCTGAGCTGAGAGAGGGTGAATGAGGGAAAGAAACGTAAAGAGACTTGAAATTCTGTTCTCCTCACATAACTTCTTTGCCCAGGCCTTAGGCAAATGTTGCATTTCTAAATATCCATAAATGGGAGCTAGAGAAAAGCAGCACTGTTTTATTCTTAAACTTGGAATTGAAGTCCTCAAAGAAAAGTTGTCAGTGTGATACAGAAGAAAGTTCTCCCAATTTCTAATCGCAGCGCTCCTAGGCACAAGGCAGCCCAGAGAACTGGAGCCATGATCTTCCTGGCACCCTAGTTTCCCAACCTTTAAGCTAAGGAGATTGACATAAATTATTTTTGATTTTTAGCTAAAATTAGTTAGGTATGTTTTAGATTTAAGTTTTATCTTCCTAAATTTTACGTTATCTTTTTGTGACAGTATTTGACATTTGGGAAATGAAAAGTAAATCTGCCAACTCTCCAGGGATAGCTGTCAATTGCATGACAAAAATGAGACGACGTCAGATGCTATAGAAAGTACTATATAAAAGAATTTATATATCTTTTATTCATGGGCCTCTTACTTGGATGTGCAGCATAACTTTTATCATATCCTTGGGTCCTCTTATTGTCTCCTACAAGAAGGAGAAACTGCAGAGAACTCACAGAACAGGAGGGAGAGCATGCAAGCAAACAGGCAAAGCACCGGTCACTGCCCAGAGCTGAAGGGGAGAGGCTGTGAAGGGACGAGAGAGAAACAGATAAATGACTGTCCAACTACTTATTTCAGCAAACATTTGGTACATAATTTGGTTTTGAAACAACTGTAATGAATGTCATTCTTCTCTATGGAACAACACGCCAGATCTTTAGCATATCGCGGCTTGGTGCCCAGTGGGCAGCAAGTGCCCATTGCCAATGTCACTTTTGAGTGCATGTTCATCTGCAGGATATTAAACAGATTGCCACCCTTTTGATGTTTGTGAATTTAAGTGGTAAGTACTAGATGATATGACTCAAAAGGATTTTGGTGTTTTTGAAAAAGGCAAAAGACAAAGAGGATAAAGGAGGGCAGGAGGAGTACAAAGACAAGGAGGAGGAGGAGGAGGAGGAGGAAAAGAAGGAGAAAGAAGAGGGTGAGGGGACTTTACTTCTTAACCCTAAGTGAATCTGAATGCATCTCCGTACTGTGGGGTGGGTAGTAAACTTTGAATCTAGGAAAGACTGGTATAGCTAGCTGTTCATTTTTGTGGTCAATAAAACTTCTCTAAAAGTCTGTGAAGGTTTTTTCTTACTACTATTAATAGAAAATCATTAGTAAATACAGAATACTTTCATTATAGTTCAGAAATTTTCAGATTCTGGGAAAAATTATATCTGCATTAGTATGGGAGTATGTGCCAAATTAAATGTTGACCAAAATATAATTTTAAGTTTCATAAGAAATCTCACAAATAAACTGTTTTTACCTTTACTTTCATCTTATAAGAAAAGTATAATAGCATTGTCTGACATACAGCCTAAGAGAACTGCACTAAACACAGAGAGGGCAAGGATCACATACAATTTCTTTAAGACTCAAATGAGCCAGCTATAAATGTTGTTGATGGGGACTATGGTGATATTCAAGTATTAAATGTGTCAGGTTTATCCATTTTGCTTTGATCAAAACAATCAAAATAAATAATAGAGCCTTCCTTTCAGTGGGAAGTTAAACTAAATGAGGGACTGAGATGATATTGTATGTAAAGTCTAGACTTTGCTGGAAGATTACCTTTTGCTGTCAGCTTGGTGAAGCAAAAGGAACATTAAAACCTAAGAACTAATTTTAAAATCTCCCAACACATACTTATGACAAATGTTAAATAATTCAAATTATTTACTATTTTTAGTATTACTTTTTGTTGTAATGGGGATCAAAATCAGGACCTTGCACATGGCAAGCAAGTTCTACCACTGAGCTACATCCCACACCCTTATTTAAATATTTATGTTAAAAGATGTCAGACTAAATCATTTCTCTAGCCCTATCCAACAATAGTCTTTTCTGACCTCATGAAAGTAGTCTTGGGTACATTGCTTTTTGGGGGGATACTGAAATCTAGAAAAGTAATCATATTTCCCCGATGAATCTTCTAAATTCCAAAGCTGTTGTCTTTTTTGAACTGTGGAAGTGACTTTCTTGTTATTTTTCTCATGGTTCTTAATTATGAAACTTAGGAAATGATAGGTAATATGTGCTATTTGAAGTCAGAGTTGAGAAGTTATTAGTTAATTTAGAGAAATACTCTAGAAGTGAGAGATACACTTTATCTTGCAATGAGAGGGAAGGAGGAGCAGAACAGGAGAGAGAACACCACAGCTTCCTTCAGGTGGTCTCTGTTCATACATTCTGGTCACATTGTTAAAACCAAGTGAAGTGGAAACAGGAGAGTGCAGTTAGCCAGACTGCGTGCTTGAGTGAAGAGAAAAAGCTAGACTAAGCAGTGACTCTTGTGTTTTTGTCCTTGCTTTTGCCTGGGTTTCTTGTGAAGTTACTAGCATAAACATGTAGCATCTCCTTACTATTTTTGGCTTTGTGAATTATTTCTAAACTTACATTTTTGAAGAGGTCTTAAACACATACTTTAATAATGGACAATATGGTAGATTTGTGGACTGTTTTCAACTAACTAAATTTTAGACACTTCAAGATGATTAATACAGTCTTATCATCGTCCATTTTATTTTTTCCCCACTGAGGGTCAAGGCCTTCTTTGCTTTTCTTCTTCTAAGTAAATCAGCTGGTTGAGAGTTGTATAATAATGAACTATAATGTATGCTAAACACATAGAGGGCAAGGATCAGATGCATTTTCTTCAAGGCTCAAATGAATTGGTAATAAATGCTGTTGATGGGAACTATGGAGATATTTAAGTATTAAATGTGTTAACTTTATCCATTTTGTTTTGATTGAAACAATCAGACTAAACTATTGAGCCTTCATTTTGATGAGAGGTTAAACTAAGTGAGGGACTGAGATGATATTGTATATAAAGCAGCAGACTTTACTGGAAGATTACCCTAGGGGATCTTATTAGTTCCTGTGATTTTTTTTTTTAAAGGCACAAAACCAAATTTTCCTTATCTATTAGTCATAGAGTTCATACACAATGCTCACCTAAATGGGGACTGTTCAGTGTAATATTTTGACTCACGCACCACAGCTTCCTGTGAGCAAAACAGCAGCTCCCCTGGGAGATTATGGGGATTTACACAAATCAGATAACCTGAGTGCCAGGAAGCAAACACGAACAAAAAATTCAAGACTCGGAGTGGCTTGAGGATGGAAGGAGGTGCTTCCCTAAGTTCAGAGTGCTCCTTGCCATTCCTAGAGCTCACCTAGAAATGCTGCAGCTGTTTAGGGAGGTTCCTGCACCGTGTTTGCACAGTTTGTATTTAACCGGATTTCACAATACATCGATTTTCTTTGACCTCCCCTTCTCTTCCCGGCCTTTGTTTCACTTCTGTTGCTCTCCCTATGTTCTCCTGCTTCCTTCCCTTTTCTGCTTCTAGCCCTGATTGACTTGCTTGGAGAGTAGCCTTAGAATTTCATTCTCCTGCTCAGGATTTTGGCTCAGCCTCTTGCTCACGCATGTGCCTGTGGTTCAACGACAACTTGCAGATTTCACAATGTGCATGCAGTGAGACACCTTCATCATAATTTAGGCATGTAGATCTGCTTAGTGGCAATATAGAGAAAGTATTAATTAGGTCATTTTATAAGAGAATACACAGAAGCTCTTTCATAGCCTTGGGGCAAAGTACCAATATCACACATTAAATTACGAAAAGAAGACCTAACACAGGCAAAGATTTAAAACTAGGAAAGCTGACAGCCATTAGAGCCTCTATTTGGAAGAGAGAAATTTTCAGTCTGCGGACTTTAGCCTAATTTTTCTAATGATAGCTTTGTTTGTGACTCTTTAAAAGGTCATTTGCAAGAGCTCCCAGTCGGAGAATTATAACTAGATAAATGAAATGGGAAGTTAATTTGTTTTAAATGACAGTAGGCACTCTCGTGTACTGCTCCAGTATCATCATGCAGTGGACGTCAGATGCAGCTCCAAGTGGTGCTGAAAGCGGGAGTCAGGGCAGCCTGTACCTTCTGGGCCACCGAAGAGCAGCAGAGGCCATCCTGATTGAGCGAATTTTGGTTATATTCATTCTTAGTTGGAAGATAATTGTTTAAAAATAGTAGATTTTTTTTTTTTTTGAGGGGGAGTGGGTACCAAGGATCGAACTCAGGACCTTATGCTTGCCCAGCAAGCACTTTTTTTTTTTTTTTTTTTTAAGACTAGGTCTCATTAGGTAGTTGAGGTTTGCTTTAAACTCACTATGCAGTCCAGAATGACCTCAACCCCATGGTGATCCTCCTGCCTCAGGCTTCCTAGTGCTGTGATGATAAGCATATCCCATCATGCCTGGCTAAAAATAGTTTTTGAGATGAAATCAACAATTTAAAAAACTTCTCATGAATGGCATAGTATGGCCCAACTTGATTACTTTTGACACATGTATTTATCCTAGAAGCCATCATTATGATTAATGTAAGAATATACTCATCACTTCAAATTTTCTTTGTGTTCTCTTATAATCGTGTCTCCTACCCCTTTCTGCCCATTTGTCATACCCAGGCCCTCAGTTCCCAAACTGCCAAGGGCATACTTTCTGTCACAACAAAATAGTTTGCATTTTCTGAGATTTATATGAATAGGCTAATACATTATGCATACACTCCAGCTTATTTCACACAACCTAATTATTTTGAAATTTATCTATGTTATAGTGAATAATAATAATTCATTTCTTTTTGTTGTTGACTAGTGTTCCATTAAATGGGTATAGCATAGTTTAGTTATTCAGCTTTTAATGCACATTTGAGATGGGTCCTGTTTTGGACTACAGTAAGTTTCATGATGAGCCTTTATATGGGCATATGCTTTCATTTTTCCTGGGTAAATAGCTATTGTAATAAGAAAATTGCTACAATTACTTTGTAAGAAACTATCAGATTATCAAGTATTTGCATGATTTTACATTGCATGAGAGAAATACAAGTGATACAGTTTTCTTTAGCTTCACCAGTATCAGGTATGGTCATTTTCTAAAATATTAGGCACTCTAGTTACTATTTAGTTATCTCCCATGTGGTTTTTTCCTTTATAGTTTGTCAATATGGTTAAATATTTGAAATTAATTTTTGGATGTGTGTGGACTAAACTCAAGGCCTTCACTCTGAGCTGCATCTTCTGTGCCCCCTTTTATTTTATTTTTGTTTATTTATTTTTTGGCAGAACCAGGGATTGAACTCAGGCCTTTGCACTTGCCAGGCAAGTGCTTATCTTACTGAGCTATCTCTCCAGCCCCCCCCCATTTTATTTTTTGAGACAGAGTTTTGCTTCTTCAGTAAGTTGTCTTTCCTGAGCCTTAACAGGTATGTGCCTCCATGCCTGGCTTAGTTTCTTTAATTACACTGATTTATCATGCTATCTAAACATTGTCTCATTGGTCTCTTTTGTATACATTGTTAGATTAATTTGATAAAATTTTAGTTTTTAATTTTGTGTCTGTATTTATGAAGGATGTTCATCTGTAGCTCTGAAATCTTTACTTTCTACTTAATCTATATCTATCAAATATTGAGAAGATGATCAATCTCTTGCTGTAATAGCTATTTATACTTTTTCTTTCAGTTATATAATATTTTGCTTTATATATTTTGAAACTCTGTCATTAAGTGTATCTTTAAGACTTCAACATTTTGAACATGCTCTGTCATCACAAAGTTCTTACCGGTGATAATTTTTGCTCTGAAATTTACTCTTTGAGATTACTATAAGCACTCCAGATTTATTTTGATTCATTTTTACATAACATATCTTCTCTTGTATACTTTTACATAATTATTTTGGTTTTGAGGTCCTGGGACTTGAACTCCGGACCTTGCACTTGCCAGGCAGGTGCTTCTGCCATTGAACTATATCCCCAGCTCCATTTTCTTG
>NW_004524744.1:2333206-2336118 GCF_000260255.1 Octodon degus
AAAAAAAAAAAAAACCTTATAAATGCTATCTTTTGAAGAAAATGTTTCTTTCAGACATATACTCCACAAAATATGTATAGACATTTAACCTAAAATGCTTATGTCTATAGGAGTCCAGTTAGGACATTCCTGCTATAACCCTCTGATTACAATGTATAGTCATGGGCTACTCTATATGATGTAGTCTTGCAGGTTATACATGCTGAATAAAATACATAAAAAGCAAAAAAGGAAAAGAGAAAGTGTCCTTACTGCTACAGCCTCTATATATCAATGTTGTTTAATTAGTGAGACTGTATGAAATGTCTAAGAAGTACAATTTGGCCATACTGTGAGAAAAACATTTTTACTGTTAAAAATTTGGCAATGAATGTTTCCAATAAATGTTTAGTGAAGATTATGCCATCTTTCTAAAATGTAGAAAAAAGATGAAGGAATATTAAAAGCAATTCTAATAAAACATCCATTTCAGCAGATTAGTTATGGCTCTATATTAGCCCAGTCAGCTAAAGTTTTATTCAAATATCACAGAGTATGTGCAGTGAAAGCTTCTATTGATAAACTCTGAATATTCTTTATTTTCCAAGGAGTGGGCAGGATGTTGTGTCACCTTTGCTATCTATGTTAAAAAGCACACAAAATGTTTCCACATTGTCCTTGTACTGTGCTTTCTTTATTTCAAACCACAGATCTACCTGTAAGACTCTCATGGATCATACAGTACATGTTCTATAAATAAAATCAGAGTGTATCATAGCATTATCATACTGAAAGACAAAATTCTTGGATTAGTTTAGTAGTAAAAAGCTTAATTCTTGTAAATCCATGGCTGGAATTATTAGGGCATGCCTGAGATGTATCTTGCTCCAATGAATATTATCAAGCTACTCACTATAAAAAAGCCCAAGGGCATACTAGAGAAGATAGCAAGTTCACCATTTTCGGGAGCCCGAGTTGAAACCCAGCCCATTGTCTTCATCACAGCTTTCTTCCAGGTAGAATAACGGATTTCACTTTCTGTGGCTTGGATCTGTGGTTCAATGCGTTCCATTGTGATTGCTGACAAATCCTCAGGTTTAAAACTCCAAACACCTACTCCTTCTGCAGCTCCTGCAGCCATGGCAGCTCCCAACGCTGTTGTTTCAGGCAGAGAAGACCTTATTACTGGAATATGTAAAATATCTGCTTGTAGTTGCATAAGAATTCTGTTGCTGGTCATGTTTCCATCTACCTGTAAATGATGGAATAGAATTCCACAGTCACGGTTCATGGCTTCCAAAATTTCGCGAGTTTGGAAACAAACAGCTTCTAATGCCGCAAAAGCAATATGACACTTATTAGTAAACTGAGTGAGCCCACAGATTATTCCTCTTGCGCTGGGCTCCCAATAAGGAGCATACAACCCTGAAAAAGCTGGAACAAAGTAGCAGCCATAAGAAGTACCTGCTTCTTTAGCAAGGCTTTCAATTTCTTTTGAGGTCTTTATAATACCAAGATTGTCTTTCAGCCAACGAATAACTGCACCAGCTATAGCAACAGAACCTTCCAATGCGTAATACACTGGTTTGTCTTTGCCTAATTTGTAAGCCACTGTGGTCAGAAGGCCATGTTCAGAAAATATGCACTTCTGACCTGTATTACACAGTAAGAAACAGCCTGTTCCATACGTGTTTTTGGCTTGTCCTTCCTGGAAGCACATTTGCCCTACTAATGCAGCAGACTGATCTCCCAAACACCCAGATATTGGGACACCTTCCAAAGCCCCACCTTTCATCAGGCCATAGATCTCAGAACAACTCCAGACATTGGGAAGAATGTGTATAGGAATTTCGAAGAAGTTACAGAGCTCTTTATCCCATTCCAAAGAATGGATGTTGAAAAGCATTGTCCTACTTGCATTTGTTACGTCTGTCCCGTGGACACCTCCATTGACTCCTCCTGTCATACTCCAGATAAGCCAAGAATCAATGGTACCAAACAGAGCTCGACCTTCCTCCACAGCTTTCTGGACTTTTCTCACATTATCCAGCATCCAACGAAGTTTTACAGCACTAAAATAAGTGCTAAGGGGAAGGCCAGTTTTAGACTTGACGAAGTTATTATTTCCAGGAATTTTTCTGCTGAGAATCTCAACAGTAGATTGGGTTCTTAGATCAAGCCAAACCACGGCATTGTAGAGTGGCTCTCCAGTTAACCTGTCCCAGATGACAGTAGTTTCCCTCTGGTTGCTGATACCTATAGCTTTTATGTTGGATATATCAATATTCTCTTGGTCAAGTTTCTCGCACGTTCTCGCTATGCACTCATAAACCGACTGAAGAATTTCCTTCGGGTCCTGTTCCACCCATCCTTCTTTTGGGAACTCTTGCGTTAGTTCCACTTGATGATGACCAAGCAGTTCTGCTGTTTTTGCTCTGAAAACCAGAAAGCGGGTGGAGTTGGTGCCCTGCACCACCGCGCCCACCAAGGGTCCCACCGCTGCCTTCTTCGCAGCGGCCATGAAGCCAGTCTCTACTACGTTTCCCTGGTGATGGCGGTAGGCACGCAGGGCGGCGCCCGCCCTTGTTGACGGAGGCGCCCTTTGTCCCCAACCGAAAACGCTCGCGCCGTCCCTCCCCCCACCAAAGCCCGCCCTTGGCGCAAGCCCCGCTTCCAGCCACTCGGTGACTTTTCAAGGCGAATTACATTAAAATAATCGTAGATTCTCCGATGTAATTACTGCTGCCTTGCTCTTTTGTCATTTGTGGGGATCCGTGTTTCTATTATTTCTTTTCTGTCTATGATATTGCTCAACATTTCATATCGTGCGTATGTATTGGGGATGAAGTCATACAACTTAAAACATCAGTACTTTATTCTAATACTGAAAGTTATTTTTCTTGATAAAGCAGTCTGACTTTCTTCCTTCCTTC